>NC_085039.1:7554902-7634487 GCF_963692335.1 Osmerus eperlanus | reverse complement strand
GGGAAAGTGGTCTGCCTGTGCCCCAGTGATGCTTTTTCTCTCTCTGCAGTAAAAGATATGGTGGAGTTTAGCCAGCCAGCTACTTACAAAGTCTTCTCTTTCTCTCTCTTTCCATTTCCCTCCCTCCTTTTCTTCACATCTACTCCTCCTCTTTCCATTTCTCTCCCCTTCCTCACATCGCATCTCTCTCTCTATGTCTCTGTATCTCTCTCTCTCCCCCTCTCAGGGATCTCAGGATACTACCGGTGGTCAGGAGGGCCTGGTTCCCCCGCCCTTCTCCACCTTCCCCCCGCCTCCCCCTCCACCCCCCCAGAACGGCCTGCCGCTGGAGTACGGGGCCACGCTGTACACCGCCGGCGCGGTGCAGGGCCCCGTGGAGGCCGGGGCCGCCTCGAACACCGCAACAAACGCACCCAACAGCTTGAACAGCCAAGTGAGTGTTGAGTCGGGTTCAAACCCGGGGGTTCTTATTTGGCCCCGGCCTCCTCAGGCACTTGATTTACGCCGTGGAAGGAGGGGAGGCCATGAATAGAGTTAAAGACTTTGAATAAACCTCTCTCTCTTTTCTCTCTCCCTCCCTCTCGCTCGGCCTCCCTGCAGTCGGATGGCACCTCCCAGATTGATGTCCAATCCGGGGTGGGTTCAGGAGGAGGGGGCGGCGGCGGCGGGGGGTCCTCAGGGGACGACACGGACGCCAAGGGGAGCCCCAAGCGCCTCCACGTATCCAACATCCCCTTCCGCTTTCGAGATCCCGACCTCCGGCAGATGTTTGGGGTACGTCCCTGACCTTGGGAGGGTTTCTTTTCCCATGATATCTCCTTCTTTTTATTGGTCAGTAAACCGCCATCGCACCAAGGAAAAAGCACTGCAGATATCACCCCGAGCAGTCAGTTATACAACCTTATTTTGGACGGAATGTTCCTTTAAAATGGTGCAGAGGGAAAAGCAGGGAGGCAGGGAAGACATGGAGGATTAAGACTGAGTCTGAGAAAGAGCAACATGGCTGGATGCAAGCCAGCAGTTCGATGTTGTACAATACTGGAGCCGTGTGGTGAAGCGTGGTATTGCATTTTGCAGCCACCGCATCACTACCCACAGGATATTGACGTTTTTTTTCTCTCTTTTTGTCCCTCCTCAGCAATTTGGAAAGATCCTCGATGTCGAGATTATATTCAACGAAAGGGGCTCAAAGGTAAGGCGTCCGTCGGACATTTTGTGGATGTCGTTCTTTGGGTTTTTCAAGCGCCTACCTCGCACATTTTTATACCTTTTTAACTTTTTTTTCGTTCACCTCTGCGCCACCCTCCCTTTCCTCTTTTCCCTCTCTCCCTCCATCCCTCTTTTTCTTCCTGTTCTCTCAGGGCTTTGGCTTCGTCACGTTCGAGACCAGCGCCGATGCGGAGAGGGCCAGGGAGAAGCTCCATGGCACCTTGGTGGAGGGCCGTAAGATCGAGGTAATTAACCCACCTCATTTTCGACGGCGGCCATTTTCCTCTGCCTCCTCCATGTCCGACAGTGAGAGTGAGATTCCCGGCTAACGTGCTCTGTCTAGGTTGGTGTGTTGCCCCCGGAGACGGAGGCTTTTCTGTTCTAACTCCTCTCTGGCTTCACTCTAGCATGACGCGTCGGCGCAGCACAGAATGATGTCTGGTTTTAACCTGTCACTTCCTGTTTGTGTTGTGGGCTGTCCATTGTATTGCACCCTTTTAATCTCCAGTTCTGTGCCGGGGTGGGGGTGTCTGGTTTGCAAAGCATGATGGGTGGCGTGGCGCTGCGCGACTGGCATGGCCAATCGGATGGCGGTATCCGGGACTTCTTTTATATTTTAACCTATGGGCTCTTACATCCCACCGCATGAAGGATGGCACAACTTCTTTTTCTATTGGTTTGTTATCTTGGTCATCACCATCACTTCATCGTTGCTGTCATGGGTGTCTGGTTTTTGTTCACTGAAGGTGAAATCTTTTGTTTCCTGTTTTCTCCTGACAATTTGAGCTTGCTCGTGTTTGTACAAGGCAATTCTGCATGGGCGTTTTGGTTGAACGGGACCATAGGTGTCCTTTAGATGTAGCTCGAACTTTCCCCTGTGTCTCTGTGGACATGCCACTTGTCAGTGGTAGTTTGGTCGTTTGATCTTTTGTAATGCTTTTGGACACTGTTACATTGCATGTGGTCTTTGCGGGTGGGGGTCGGATTTGGGAATGATTTAACTTCCCTTGGCTTGACCGTGTGCTGAAGTGTGTTCTCTTACCTGTCCTTTTCGTTTTGACGCAAAGAGTCCAATTTTGTCGACCCAAAGGTTTTCAAAAGCCTCCTTTCTTCACCCCTCTCACTTAATCACGTGCATCCTCCACTCCTAAAGACACCCGGCGACACAGAGAGGGAATTCTGTTGTTTTGTTTGGTCGTTCTTTCTCTTCTCGCTGGACAGGGAGAGAGGAAACCCTCCCGTGTTCTTGCTCGCACCATAATGCTTGTGGCTCTTGGATGTTGGAGGCTCACGATTTTTGTTTTGCTCCTGTGCTCGTTTGCATGGTGTATATATGCACTTCTTTTCGTCTGTGGGTGTCAGCACATGTGGGTGACTGCGAGAGAGGAACGGGGAGGGAAGGGGGTGGATGGGTGGGTGGGTGGCTGGGTGGGTGGGTGGCTGGGGGGAATCCGAACGAGTGCCGACTGTTCTGTCATCTATCTCTCCCTCCCCTTTCCCCCCTTTACTGTGACGCACCATCCCTCTCTTTCCACTCTTTCTCTCTCTTTCTCTCTCCTCGCCAGTCAGTTTGTCTTTCCCTTGTTTGTCTCTCCCTCATGTCCTCATATTCGCCTGCGTTTGTGAACCACATACCTCTTTCTTTCTTTTTTTCTTTCTCTCTGTCCATTTATGGAATACTTAAATACAGAATTCAGCTGAATGCTTACATGCTGGATATCAGTTAATGTTGGTTGTGGTCTTAGTCAAGATAAAGCTTTAAAATGTTAGCCTTTTTTTTTCTTCTTCTCATGTTTGTCTCAGTATCTGCCATCCCCTCCATATACTGTATAAAGTGGGTTTTCACCAGTAGAAGTCAGTGATATGTAAAATGGCCGACGATCTGTGTCTTGTGACCTATCACATGACATCACTTCCTCTACCTCAGGGGTGGGGGTAACTTTTTCATTACCCTGTTGGTTTTGTTTTGTTTTAGTTTCTTTTTTTTGTTTTAGCTTTGGTTCATCTTTTTTTTCTTACATATATTTTCTCAATTTCCCTGATGATTTTTGTATGTTGTTGTTGTTGTTGTTGTTGTTGTTGTCAGTCTCCACGGTAACCGCTCGCGTGTCCTCACGCCGTTCCCCCAGCAACGGTAAGTTGTGTACACATGGCATCATCTTTGAATGACCCCCCTCCCACTCCACCCCCCATCCGCCAATAGAGATAAACGATGCACCCAAACACCAAAATGAGGGAGCCCTTGGACGCACAGAGGTTTGATTGAAGGGACCTAATTGGCTAATTCTGTGATTGATTGGGGAGGTGGCGAATGAGGCACTGAGATTACGAGATTAGCCATTGACCGCATGGCATCAAAAGGCCACAGTTTAACCAAATGTCCAACGCATCTATCTGCAAGTGCAACAACTATGACTACCACCTTTTTGATGCATAATTAATTCCAATCACCCTCTTCCTAACTGCATTACGCGCAATGACAAAACTGTTTATCCTGCATGGTTGACTCTCTTCTTCGTCATCATTTAGAAATCTTACTGTGCCATCCCTGTTTATGTATTTATACGTCTAGAAGCATCACACTCTCTAGCTGGATCGCATGCTGCAGCATGAGGATGTTGTTAGATGTTGAGATAGGACAACTTTGGTGTTTGGTATGTAGTGCAGAAGGTGTATAGTCAGCCTGATACCTAAAGATTCTTAAACCCTCCGGAGGTTGTTACTGTGTGGTGCTGGGCTAGTCCTGAAAACCCTGTAAACTCGCCTTCTCCCCTCTTTAGAGTTTCATTAGTACAGATTCAACTCACGATGACTTTATCGACCTGAGGCAACACGACAACAAACGATAAACTTTATTTAAACATCACCATAAGCCATGGGGACCTCCAGTAGCGTTATAGAACACTGCAGCAACCCCTCGGTAATCTTTCAATAGATTGTTGTCCTGTAGTGTGTGACTCAACAGTGCTTTTTTTATTGATTTATGTTTGATTTTGGATTCAAAAAGGTGTCTCTTTTTCCTCTTTGTGAGACGTTTTGTGTGATGGTGGTTGTTTGTTTCTTTAAGGTTTTTATTGTGTGACACCCTGAATTGGAATGCTCGGTAGTGGTTTCAGAGTCATGGTTTGGTTTGATTTTGAGGAATGATATTTGCATCCCCCATCCTTTCTTCATTTCTTTCTTTCTTTTCTTTTTCTTCCTTGTTCTTTCTCTTCCATCTCTTTTTATTTCTCTCCTTCTCATCCCTCTCTCCAATCTTGCTCATGTATTGTTAGAACCGATAGTAGGCAAATAGTCAAATGTTTTTTTTGTGTGTGTTTGTTACGCATCTTGGTGTTCTTTTATGTCGTCAGTTTGTCCATGAGAAGGATTGCACATGTGGATGGATTGTTCACTTTCTTTCTCTCTCTTTCTCCCTTTCCCGCCATCATTTATGTGTTCCTGTGTCTTTCAATGTGGACTGGCTCTTCTTTCCTGCATCCCTCTTGATCTCTCTCTGTTTCTCTCCTTCCCCCTACTCTCTCTTTGTATGACGTGTATTTGATTGGGAGGGCTGCCCAAATGTTTTTTTTTATTGGTCTATATGCTGCATCTGATGCTTGCTGATTGGCTGGTTTGGCTCACCTCTGGTCATGTGATGCGCGCTCTTGATTGGCTGTGTGTAATTTGTGTATGATCTCTTCAAGTGATGACTTTTTAATTTTGCATCGTGTTCAACAGATGAATCTTGCTGCTTACGTCACCCTCTCTTTCCCCTTTTTTGAAGGTAGCAGTGGAATGGTCTTGGATTTACTTTTGAATGCCTAAATCTGAAATGTTTTTGTTTCTTTTGTTATGTGTGTACATGGTCCAAGTGTGTGTGTGTGTGTGTGTATGTTGCAAAGCGGCCTGAATACTCACAAGGATTCTTTCTTTTATATGTCATTTTTTCCTTAAAAAATGCATGTATCAAATGCCATTGCTCTGCATCAGTAGAATTAACCTCTTGATGACCTCTAAACGCTACTGTAATTTTTTTGATATTCGTACGACACATTCCGAACAAGAAAACTGTAGTTGTGGTTCAAAAGGTGCCAAAAGGTGCCAACATGACTTTTGTATAACAGGAAAAACATAAAATGTAAAACATGTGTAAAACATGAATTTGTGAAGATTAGTTTTTGGAATGTAATCTCCAGCAGTAGATAACTTCAAGAAAACAAATAGTGTATCTTGTGAATTTGGAGCATAGGAACACAGTGTGCATGGACATGTGTACTTCCCTCGAACTGTGTGAGTGTAGGTCATGTATTGACCTTTGACCTTCCCTCTGATGCTCAGGTCAACAATGCCACAGCCAGGGTGATGACCAATAAGAAGATGGTCACCCCATATTCAAACGGAGAAGGACTTGCTGCCCTTCCCTACGGTAACATACCTATCTTGCTTGATTTATGAAGAACCTTAAATTGTACATCCCGTGTATTTTCAGTGTTTAAGTTACATAATAGTCCAGCACACTACCATGCCATAACATAGTTATATACCAGTTTAATGTGGATGTAGTCATCTCACAGGCATTGTAACATTGCTGTCTTACACTGTCTGTGTACCAAAAGGAATGTGCTAGTAATTTGTTTAGTAATGTGTTAGTAATTGTATGTTTTTTGGGTCCCTATAGCTGGTTGGAAGCTCAGTCCAATGGTTGGGGCCATGTACAGTCCAGAGCTGTACACTGGTAAGATGTAGCATCATACGTTGCATGGCTAAATGCATTTGTTTTGTTTAAGATTTTTAAAGCTAGTTTTCTTTGCATTAGCTGTGTTAGATTGCATTGGTTGCTAAAGCTTCTGTAGCGTTGTCAGCAAGCTTTGTTAGCTCAGTTAGCTTAGCCTAATTAGCTAACACAACTAGCTAGTTTTAGCTAGTTAATTAGCAAACATTGTTTTCAAAGTGCAAGTGTCTGTCTCTATCATACATATGACATTTTTTTTCCATCCTCTCTCCTCTCTCGCTCTCTCAGTGCCGGGGTTTCCCTACCCTGCGGCGGCTGCAGCTGCGTCCTCGGCAGCGGCGGCGGCGACCTTCCGGGGTGCTCACCTCCGGGGACGTGGCCGACCGGTGTACAGTGCCGTTAGGGCAGCCGTACCCCAGCCCGCCATCCCCACCTACCCTGGGTAAGAGAGGCTACAGCAACACAGACACACATGGGCAAAAAAGCACATATACATGCTCAAACTCACGTGCACACATGGTAGTTGAACACCTTCATTATACGCACCTAGGGGATGGGTATAGCTCAGTGGTGGAGCATTTACCTGTAGATCAATAGGTCCCAGATTCAAAGTATGTTGCGTGGTGAATACATTACATTATACATATTCAAAACAATCATGCACACAGATATTGTAAGTGAAGACACACATATTTTACTCATGCATGCTCCAACAATCTAAAATAGTGTTCAACAAATGATGCATGTGCTTGAGAGTGCTGTTTTAGTGATGATTGTCGTCTCCAATTAATTCAATTTATATTGTGCTACATTGAAATACCATTTCATTGTGCTCTTCAGTAGTATCTCAGTAGTGCTAAATGTTGTTGACACAAATACATTTAAATAATAAAAGTACATCTGTGTCACCACAGGCTTAATCACAGTGATAATAGCACTGACTCTATCATCAAACAACGAAGTGGTATTTTATATCTTGCATGCTGCACGGAGTGTAATATTCTCTCACCCTAATCTTCTCTCTTTTACACTCCTTTTGGCACTCTTTCTATCCTCCTCCTTTGTTCCCGTTTTTTCTTCTGTTTTCCCCTTTATGGTCACCTGGTGGCGCTCCTCTCCCACCTTTTGTCCTCTTCCTATTTCTCCACCCACTCCTTTTCTCCTCTTTCTTTTTCTGTCCACCTTGTACTTCCATCCTTTTTTTCCTCCCCCCTTTTTCTCATTTCTTCTCTCAGTGTGATGTATCAGGATGGCTTTTACGGTGCAGCCGAACTCTATGTAAGTATAGCTCTCTCCTTCGCTCTGTCACTCGCTCCCTCCTTTCCCCACCTCCATCTGTGAGTGTTTCTCGAGTGAGGAGGAGTGTTTGTGCATGGACCAAATCCATAGAGCCGTGTAATTGTGGGTGTAATAGTAAGCAACGCACACACTATCTACTGTTCAATGAATACGATTGCTTACTCTAAATATGGGAAACCTCATAGAATTACATGATCAAAGAAACACACCCGAGTGGTCAAGATTTCCATGCATGCCCTGTTGAGTTAGCAATAGTGTGCGCACACATACACACACACACGCTGATCCGAGTCCTATACATTCATGAATAGACTGCTCTATGTGTGGTTTGTCTCTGTGCATGTGAGTGGTGAGTGGTGTGTGTGTGTATACCGTTATGTGCGTGAGAGCGTGTGCGACCAGGTTGACAATAGCTGTTTCTGTTCTCTCTGTAGACTAGTGTTTCAGGACATTAGTGGCAGATTGCCCCAGGTAGGGATTGACTGTGTGAAAGCCAGTGTGCATCCTACAATGACTGTGTGCTGCTAGTATATTGACCATCTGAGATTGAAATGCCTTCTCTGTCTCTACTACTAACTCACTGGAATCTGACATGGGTGGAGTTGCGGAAGGGGGGAATTATTTCAGTAAAATCCAACTTTATTTACATATCACCATCCGTGAATGGTAAGGCAGGTCAATGTGCTTTGCATAGGAAATGAAGTCCAACCTAAATGGATAAATAAAAATGATAAACTAATTATATTTAGTTACAGATTTGAAATGAAATTGTAGTTATTGAGATCAGAGCTAGTACCATTACCTGAGGAAACTCTTATTTATAGCTGAGTTATGACTTGTTGAACTAGTACAGGGTATTGTATAAGAAATATCAGATGTCATACAACATGGCCAGACAATGGCACAGTGGCTTCATCACTGTAAGTATGAAAATCTGATAATTGTTACTTAAAAGCTTAGTTTGCTAGTAATAATAATAGCAGATTAGCAGACACTTTTAACCAAAGTGGCGTATAGTACAGGGGAAGATTTGAACCTGCAACCTCTTGATCTGCAGTTAAGTGCTCGAACCACTGAGCTGTACCCCCCCCCCCCCCTAATAACTGAGATTGCTTTTACAAAAACATGCCATAACTAGTTAGGGTCAAATATGTTAACTACACATTGAATATATTATTTACTTTTTTTTTCTCCAACATTCAGACCCCTTCCCAGTATCTCCCTGTATCTGTTTCACTTGTGGCATGCTAACTGAATCAATGTGGGCATGCTGACACACTTACACCCTTCCTCCCCCCTCTTCTCCTCCCATTCCTTCTCCTACCCTCCTTTTTTCTGCCTCTTGTAGAAGATCTTTTGACAATGTCAGCCCCCTCTACATCCCTATCCACACTTCCCCGGGATAACAACCTCTTTTATTTTGATTTTTTTTAACTCTTTTTCAAAAGAAAATTATTATTTTACCATTCATCCCCAACATCAACTCATCCGGTTCAATTTCCCCCTCACTTCCCCTTGCCCATCCATCTTCTACGCCACTTTTTTATCGACCTCTCCCTCCATCCATCCTTCATCCTTTCTTCCATCAGTTTCTATGCCCATCTATCTCCCTTCCTTTTTGCTGTCTTCTCACTTCCTACTTCCTGTCCCTTGACCCCACCCCCTCCCCATAGGAGCAGGTGTGTGCTCCTGAATGCTGGGACATGGTCATGACTGATTGTATAGGGTAGAATGCTGCGGTGTGTGTGTGTTCCGTAGGGATGTTTGGCCTACGATCCGAGTTTGGGATGCATGCTGTCCGTCAGTGATTGGTTGTCGGCCATGTCACGTGTGTGCGTCCTTTTAATCGGATTGGCTGATCGTCTCTCGTGTGCCCTCCCCCCCCCCCCCCCCCCCCCCTTAGTTTGTGTGTCTGTCCATCTCTGCACATGAAATAAACAATGACCCCAATTATCACGTCATCCCCTTTTTCCTCGACTTGTGTGTTGTGTCTTAGGGGCCAGGGGGGTTCACAGCCAAGTCTGTGTACACTTTCACTACCTATCTCCATTACGTCACTCCCTCCACGTCAACCAAAATGCTAACAGACCGGAAGCTGAACAGATATTTTAGTCAAACTTAGATTAACACCCTGGTGGTGTGTTTACGATCGCAAGGCATCCGGTCTTGTTTTGTTTAGCGTGGAGGAAGACCCACAGGGTGGACAGCCCTCAGCTACATCCCTTTGAATGCCATTTTTGCATACCAGATTAGCCTTTGTTGCCAGTCTTGCTTGTTAATCTCTAGCTCTTTTCCGCTTCCTACTTTCACTGTAACATCCCTAGCTTTGGTAGGTGACACTGCAACATTCACTAACGACTTTTCTCTCTCTTTCGCTCCCCG
This sequence comes from Osmerus eperlanus, assembly GCF_963692335.1. Taxonomy (NCBI): domain Eukaryota; kingdom Metazoa; phylum Chordata; class Actinopteri; order Osmeriformes; family Osmeridae; genus Osmerus; species Osmerus eperlanus. Next base: position 7,624,883 of record NC_085039.1, on the reverse strand, counting down.
CCCTTCTCTCTCCGCCCTTCCCCTCCTCCAGGGAGGCTACGCCGCGTATCGCTACGCCCAGCCAACCGCCGTAGCCACGCCCACGGCGGCTGCGGCGGCCGCCGCTGCTGCAGCCTACAGTGACAGGTGAGCGCTCTGGCCCGAGCTTAAAAGGAGCGGCTGTAGGATAGAATTAATTGCATTTACATTTAGTCATTTAGCAGACGCTCTTATCCAGAGCGACTTACAGTAAGTTCAGGGACATTCCCCCCGAGGCAAGTAGGGTGAAGTGCCTTGCCCAAGGACACAACGTCATTTTTTTGCACGGCTGGGAATCGAACTGGCAACCTTCTGATTAATAGCCCAATTCCCTAACCGCTCAGCCATATGACCCCCATATGGCCCACGTACCCTTCCAGTTGCTTGAACTTTTTTTTTTTACGCAAATATTGCGATGGTCGCAGTATCGAGCGTGTGGTGTTACGGTTGTGTGAGGTTTTGCTCTGTCTTCCATAGCTATGGACGGGTGTACACGACAGACCCCTACCACGCTGCACTAACCCCAGCCACGGCTGCTGCCTACGGGGTGGGAGCAATGGTAAACTCCCTTATATCTACTGACACTTGAAATATCTTCTCCATCTTTTGAAGACATATGTGATTGTGATATTTCTCGGTGTCCGTTAAACATATTCTGTTCTTTCTTTTCCACAGGCCACGCTGTACAGGGGAGGCTACAGTAGATTTGCTCCTTACTAACAAAAAAAGACTACATTTCCCAGGAGCCTCTTTTTTTTCCTCTCAAACACTCTGAATGAGAACCCTCCTCTCCCCTCTGTGGCCCTGGAGGAGGATTGTAGTCTGGAAAAGGATTCTGGAGTCCTACCAATATTTCAAAACCCAGTCCCTCTTTTTTCTCATATATATTCTACAATAAAGGAATGCTATTTTGAAGACTGATGGGAGGCCATGAAAAAAAAAAAAAAAAAAAGAATCTCTGAACCAAAATGGCTATCAGATCCCATTGCACGGCTGTATATTATTCCCCAACCCCTTACTTCATAAGTTACTCCCATGACACTCAGCAGCACAAGACACGCAATGGAGCCCCTGAGTACCTCCAGAGCTCATCTAACAACAGCTGATGCACGGAAAAGTTGAGTACAATGAGAAAGCCTGCATCCATGTTCAAGAGCCAATTCTGTATACAAACCGAGCATACAAAATGGAGGGGACCCATCGCCGAGGTCATCAGTCAAAAGAGGCACGGGGCTTGCAGAAGTAGGGTAGAGCACCAAAATGGCGCCAGATGCTTATTTGGAACAGAACTACAAGCGGCAAACTTTAACTCAATTTGTTCCTCTAGGAAGGGGGGGGGGTGATGGAAAATCATGTCATTTTAGCAGAAAAACTACAAGACTTCAACGGTTGGGACGTGGAAATAAGTGGACTGAAAGTTTATAACACTATAGAGAATTACTTGCTGAAAACTAGGAGGAGGATGATTATTCTAGCTGTACCTTACCTCAAGTTTTCTTAGTCTGTGGAAATGGTGAACCTTTAAAAATGTAATTGTTACAATATGCAAAGAAATTAGTTTAGAGAGAAAAAAGTTACCAAACTATTATTATTATTATTACCATCATAATTGCCATCATTATCATTAGTTTCAACTACACATTCTTTACTTAGCAGTTTTGGTTCTCGTAGCACTGAGATAAATGTTCCACGTTCAGTGGACCCCGAAGCTAGGATGATAATGTGGACTGTTGTCCACATGCCAATCTTCTATGGAGATAACTATTGAACACAACACAATTTTATCATTGCCTACCAGTGTACAACAGCCAAGACCTAATATTAACAAGTCAACAATATACTTAGAACTCTATCCAACACTGTCCATCGCAATCCATAAAAGTAACAGGTTAATTATTATTGCGTAGGCAATGTTTGGCTTAGCTTAAATCATAAAATGCTAACATTAGATTAACTTTAGCTATTGGATAAACAAATTCATTTTTAATTCCTTTCACAATTTACAGTAGAACATTTATTATTTGGAGGTAATGAACCCGCTCTTTCTTTAAAGGAGCAAGTAAAAATCAAGTACAGTCTTCCTAAGAAATAGCTACGTTGGTCATTATAGATGACATGCTGTCTACAACTATTGATTGCGAGAGATTCCTTCAATATGAGTCGATAGAAGATATTTAATGCAAAATACCATACTATTGTGTATATTTCTATATCCTTATACTCTATTTCCGATTGTGGTTGTTTTTCCTTTGTTTTTGTTTTGGTTCCAAAGATTTGTAGAAAGCACATGTTTGCTTATGTATAAATATATTATCATCGTTATTGTGGTTATTATTATGATCCTCGTAATCCTAATTGCTGTCCTTTTTTGTTACTTTAGCTCATGTTATATTTTTCTATCTGTAAATGGTGTAGTTTCTCCAAAAGTAAGGTGATTCAATTCATCAAAGTTTTGGAGTTATTTTGTTTGGTTTTGTATTGTTGTTTTCCTGGGCAGAGGGGAGTGAATACTTGAGTAGTTATACAGAGGGATCAACAAGGAATGGGTATAACACTACCAAACTTCTTCTCTTTGTTGAGTGAACTGATAGTCCAAGCTTTTTTATGGGTGGAGACAAGGGACGGCTAGCACAGTATGGAGAAGTATTTCAACGTTTATATGACAAGCATAAATGCTAGCCGTCTCGTTTCCTTTCAACGTCCAAAGTTTACAGTGGACTGAATGATTGAGTGATGACATGGCACTTCTAAGGGGTGACACCAATCTCTTTGTAAGAAAAAAAAAGAAACCACACATTTCAGTGCTCAAGCCTGTGGGTTGGAGTTGTATGGAAGAGAGGAGTGCCTGCCTCGTCGCCTCCATGTTGAAAGTAGGTTTAAGGCGGATGTAAAAAAAAAAAAAAAAAAAGATATAAAAAAAAGGTTCTAAGTGTTATCCTTTGTAAAATGGTAATTGTTTCAATACTGACAAAGTTGACAAAGACAATGTTATGTGGGGCATGAACTAAGTAATATGAAACACTATTTCAAATGCTGCAAAGTCATGTTTTGTTTTTAACATTTTTTGCATTGTATCTTCTTTTAATCTTACTGCTGCCTATATGTATCTTAGTGGGAAATCAAATACATCAACAGGTCAATAACTTCTTAACGGTCATGTGCTTTGTAGTTGGTAGCCTAATCTTGCTGTTGAGTTTAGTTGAATTCTTTTAATTATTTGACTTTTCAATACTTACGTATTGCAACAGGAAGTGCTTTGAAAGAGGATAGCTAAAAACAAGCAGCCAAAGTGTTGTAAAAAGGCCCTCTCGCCTTTGGCTACCAACTGGAGAAATGATCAGTGAAATGTACGAGAGTTTATCTATGTTCCCAGGGTCCTAAATTTCCTTCTTCCAATGTTTCCAAGTTGAAAATTTCGTTAACAATATTCACATCAACACTTTTATTGTCTTTGGGTCAAATTTGATTATCAAAAATGTCAAGTTTCATACATATAATAAATGTTATCCCGTTTTTATTTATTGGAATAAGGCTTCAAAACAGCTAAGCCTATATAAGGCAACACAACAAATCATTGTGATTTGATTTTAAGGTCTAACTCTAACCATTATGTGCTATATAGATCTGGCGAACATAGTACCTCGGAACATAGGAATGACTCCAAATGTAAAAGACTGAAGACCTATTGAACCATTGAAGGCATGGACAACCAGCATGAGTGACACTCTCCAGGAGTGGAGTTTGATAAATGTTTGTATTGCATGATTTTTCTGTCTTTTTAAGATTATGACTTGTTGAGCAGCATCCAGTTGCATTCTTCTGTACCACTAAAGCCCCCCATTGAGAATGCCAGGCAGCTAGCCATTTCATGCAAACGCAAAGCTAGCTCGCTAATGTTGTGAAGAGGAAGAGCACAGAGCTTTTTGGCTAAGAGGCCCGGTGACAGACAAAATGGCCGCCCCAAGACGTAAAAACATGGGGTAGATTTAAAGTCCCTGTCATGGTTTCCTTGTCATTGTATTATATTAGCTATGTGGTTGTTCTTCATAATCGCTATGGTTTCCAATGAAAGTGACTGTCCTCTTTTAATCTATTCCCCTCTGTCATGTCTATCCCTTGACTGCCATTATGCTATTTTGTTATTGAATGTCCATATTAAAATCTTTTATATAAAATGTTTTGTGATTTGAAGGTTACATTTCTTTGATTTCTCCCATTTGTGAACGTTAAGAAAATGTTATGTTAGTTTTGCAGTATATGAGGGCCTGCTGGTGAATTTTGTTACGTTGACTGTATAGTCACCATTCAGCCTTGGAAATGGGTTCCATTATCCAGTTCTGCATAACTACGTGTTGACTGTGGTCTGAGTAAGGATCCATGTGACTGTATAACAAAGACGGATTTTTTAGTTTCTTGGGAAAATTATAACATTTATTGAACTACTTTCCGGTGACTTCACATCCTATTCACAAAGTTCACAAGAGCGGTTCTCTCGACTGAACAGTAAATTACATCATAAACATTAGATGTTCATTGTTAAAAAAAATAAAAGTGATCTTCTCCATACATAAATATAGCTCTTTTTGTATAGAAAGAGTGCCTTCAATGAGAGAGGGTGAGGATGAGACAAAAGGCAGGAGGGGGGAGCGAAACTAGCGTTGAGATGTCATAACAATGGCTACCGAACCCTCAAACGTCATCTAGTCCATTTCTCTCTTGGAATGCAGGTGTTGGGGTGAAAACTAGAAAAGTAAGCAGCTTCGCCACACCTTTGAATGCTTCTGGGAGAAATGTTTTATTTGAACCTACCAGACCGCTCCAAGCAAAATGACACGATTATACATGTATAGTATATCTCAATTGAATTTTAAGTCATTTTCTTTCGACTTTGGTAGCCGCACATTGCTGAGCAGGTCATGCTATCACATCTCTACGGGGAAGACGGTGGAGGGCAGGGTGTGATAGTAGTGGGTTATGATCAGTGTGTGCTTATGTGCATCAGTGTCCTGACCTGTGTGTGCACTATTTAGGTCTGGGTGTCTGGACACCCCTGCTCGACGTTTTCTTTTTACAGCGAGCTGTTTAAGTGTCTTTTGTGCAGTATGGCGTAACATAACAACGATAGTTAGTTTATAAGTGCATGATAATGAGGGAATCCCTCGTTATCATGGACCAGAGGGATGTGGGGTTAGGAGAAGGAGAGTAGGGATAAAGGAAAGAATGGTGGTAGTAGTAAAGGAAGTAGGAAGGGCAGGGAGTCTAAACAATTCCGTATTTTGCCAGGTCGCTGAGCTCCATGTCGCCAAAGGCTTCCCATGGGCACACCACCGTGATGTCTGTGCCAAGACCCTCCATGCCGGGGATGTCGTCACCGAATCTGATTGGAGGAAAGGAGAGACGATAGTAAATTTCACAATTGGTTGTGTGAGGCAGCTAATGTTTTTTTTCCAAAGTGTAAAGTGAATAATCATGATTTGGAGTCACCTTAGTACTTATATGCCTATCGTGTATGTTTCTAAGTAAACTGGGATTGCATCTTACCCCTTCTGGCCAGGCTTGGGGGCCTTGCTCTTGAAGGTGCGGGTGGTCCTCTGCTTGAACTTGGGGGGTGCCTTCTTGTCGGCGGGAGTTGCAACAGCTGCGTCTGCCATTTCGTTAGGTTACTAAGGGAGCACAACAGAGGAGTCGTTGTTAGTGAGTTACTCTTTTGAAATATTTTATCATTATTGTCTTAATTAAGACAAACTCTTTCCCAGTCCATCAATCCCCTTTATATTTTTCTCTTCATCCTAATCCACCCCCTAGTACTCATCCCAATGTGCCGCTTTTAGCCACCCAGGGATTACAATCCCCACAGATTAGGTCAAATTAGTCCCTGTCCATTAAATCCCTGCCCTCAGTCTAAAACCCTATTACACAAACACCCCACCCCTCCCGTTTAACACCCTCAGGTTTAAAACAGCCTGTTCTGTGTTTATATTTACATAAAGAAGATTTTGCACAGCCTCAGTTGCATAACAAGTCACCAAAGTACAACATAAACTACTGGTCGCTAATTCACTGGTTAATTTTAAATTGGACATTCTGTAACTACCTAAAACATGGAATGGGAGATTACTCTTTATACTGTTGACCAAGTGACTGCTAACTAGCATCTCCATCATGGATGTGCTTTTAACCACCCAACAGGTCTAAGATTCTCATCATCTTTTTAAAATGTTATCTCACCAGTTATTGCTCTGACCGCATGAACATTCTGCAGGACAGCTTCATCATGATCGTAGTTAAATGAGTGGACTTGTGTCCACGTCTTTTGAACCACTCCATATGTTTGTCATTCTGTGTAAGTCCATGTCAGTATCCTGTTTGCCGCAGCACTTCATCCAAAACCACAAACTCTTGTGCTTCCTCTCCTTTATAGAAAAGACACTTACTCTCTTCCTGTCAAGTCTCAAGTGCCACAGGCCTACATTCAACTGAAAGGTGTCTAACAGGCTATCCATACAAAGACCTCCACATTAAGTCTAGCACAAGCAAGAACATGAATTGCCTCTCAACTATCAAACAAATATTATTTCATGTCAGCAGAAGCACTCCAGAGTGATGGATTGCTTGCCAGAATTTGTAGGTATCCTATTGGAAAAGAATGAAGGAAAAATCCAAGATAGCCCAAAGGTGGGCCCAAGTAGCTGGCCATTCAAAAGTAAGCAATACTCCAAGAGGGCGGTTGATAGGTCTTACCTGTCTTTGCAGTAGCAAGGAGTTCTGGATGCTTGATGTCTCTCGGTCGGAGAGCAAGGATGCGAAGCAAAGAGGAGTTTTTGAGCTCGTCTTTTTCTATCTGCTGATTCCCTCTTTCTCTTCTCTCTACTTCTGGCTGTTGGCTTATTTTATACTCCTCTCCCTAATCCCCTTCCGATGTTTGCACCGATGCTCACATGCTCCTCAGCTTTAGTCTTCTGTTTTGTTTTTTTCTTCAGCCCTGACCGATACTCCCCGCCCCCTTCCACATACTGTATTCTGGGCGAGGGATCAAAAGATTGAAATGAGACGTGTATTTTAAGGTACACTTATGGTGGAGTAAGACACGCATGTGTTTTTGCGCACATAGGTGCAAAACGTGCTGTATACTCCCTGTCAGATGTTTTGGATCCGTGAGGAAACCTTGTTAAATGATGTGTTTGATCAGATTTTGGACCCATTGAGTCAAATTAGAACAACAGTATTTAGAACTTTGCTAATATTGATACAAGGCCTGATCATTCAATCGGACAGTATCACTTACACCCAGGAAACTTCTGGTTCCGTGGTATGAACATCATCCCTGTGTGAATCAAGATAAACATGATCTGTTTAGGTGCAACTCAAACACAACTTTCGGAAGCAAATATTGTCACCACCACCACCACCCACATTGCACACAGTTCATTTTAAACATCAGCATTTTTTGGGTGTTACTCACAAACCTTATGTTTACTGCCTTATTCCCAACCTAGATTGATCAAAACGGACAAATCAGACCAATAAATAATCTTGACCCTGAGGCCTCAAAGGTCAGAGAAAAGATGGGTAAGATTACATCAGGGGTGTGTGTGTGTGTGTGTGTGTGTGTGGGGGGGGGGGGGGGGGGGGGTTACTGGCAAGGACTCTCATTGGACAGGTGCTCCCCTCTCCTCTGACATAACTTCCAGGGCATGTCTTCACTGTATGTGCTAGCGGCTTAGTGTCTCTAACAGGATTGGGTTTTGATCCGAGTGTGTGGGAATGTGCCTACAGTACACACTCACTGCTCCATCTGTGTACTGGAGGGCACCCCAGTAACCCTAATATAAAATTAGCCTGGGTTATTTATTTATAGGGGGATAACGGAATGTTTTCGTTTTTTAATTGAGTTTGGACTGTACTTATTTAGCTTGCTTGCTACAAGAGATACTTAAGTGGGATTTAAGAAGTAGGATGGTTTTTAAACTCAAGTTGTTTAGCTGTGCTTTGATTTCTTTTGTTTGTTTTTTTCCCCCGATACTGTTTTTGGATCCAAAATGTGGTGTGTGGTCTTGTTTGGTTAAGGAAATATAGGCCATGACTATATTTGATTTTTACATTCTAGGTTTCTAAAATCTAAGTCTTCAAATTTGAAAGGAAGCTGAATTGGGAAGAACATTTAAGTAACTCCTTTCTCAGCTCTTGAAAATCCTAAACAGATGTCAGCTATATGTTCCCAACCCGGTATCATTGGAAAAACCTTTGCGCATGTTAACGCCAGGATGTTGACTAAAACGTGAAGGCATCCAGTTTAATAAAGTTGTCCAAACAAAGCAGGTGTTTGTGTTCAAATGAAAAAGGCTGTTTATAAAGGGGAGTAGTTGTGAGAAGTGCAAAAGAACAATTCCCGTAATAATTTGTTGATTATTTTGTCATAAAAAAAGTTAAAAGAACAAATTGTCACTGTCTGTATCACATTGCAGACAAAATGGCATCAACTATTTACTTACTAATATGCATAGTACTATGTGTATTAATGATATGTTAAATATAGGGAGTCAGGTGACCGAGCGGTTAGGGAAGCAGGCTAGTAATCTGAAGGTTGCCAGTTCGATTCCCGGCCGTGCAAAATGATGTTGTGTCCTTGGGCAAGGCACTTCACCCTACTTGCCTCAGGGAAAATGTCCCTGTACTTACTGTAAGTCGCTCTGGATAAGAGCATCTGCTAAATGACAAAATGTAAATGTAAATGTAAATATTCACAAATATATGAATCTGACGTCGCCCCACATCATCAATCCAAGAATAGAAGTCAGGACACATTTAGAAAGATGTCAAACGCCCCTCAGTTTCATTAAGGTGATTAACCCCCTTGAGAAATATATCTCATACTTGACACCGGCTCATAGTCATCTTCTTAAAACCATTAGTGACTGACGAAGATAGATTAAACCTGTGATTCATCAACACATAGGCCTGTTAACAAAATAGTCCTGAACACAATTTCATTTTGTTTCATTTTTTTTTTTTTTTTGCCTGGACCACATTTTATTATTGAGGTGTTTCAGTATGTTTGGCTAGACATACTGTTACAATCCTCCATTTTTCTTTCCAAAACATGATTCCTCTGTTAAACATCAATTTCCTCTTTATAATATCTACATTATCTCCTTAAACCATTAATAAATACAGAGATATCCACTTTATACAAGCCAATCCTAGTGTAAGATCTTCAAAACCAAGAACAGTTGGTATCTAACCATCGGAGTAGTTTAAAGTAGCCTTTAAGGATTGTTCATCTACTCTTAAGTAACATTAGTTACCGCTCTTACTTCTCACACTACCACACCATATCTTGTTAATGTTGTACAGGTTTAGTGTTGTAAGAATTGCATGATGCTAAAATTGTATGATGTTGAAATTGACCGAACTTGATAGGGAAACTTGATAGGCAATTTTCAAGGTTTTCTGACACAAGTCGTGTCAACTCTATTTGTGCTTTACTAAGTGGGTTTAAATGTTACATAACTGGTGTTTATCATCAAAACAGACAGATTTATCCCTACCCTTAACTCTGTCTGTAATCCTAACCGGTTCAATCCATTAGTTCAAGACTCAATTTTAACTCTTGCTATTCTTAACTGAAATGGACAACATGTAGCAGATCAACCAATGGCCCCAACTGAACCACCTGGAGTCTGGGTATATAATGGGCTGATAATGTCTGGAAGACAGTTAAAAGTAAGTCATTGATACACTTGAAAGAACTTGTGTTCACTTTTGGTAAAATGACCATGGTAATTTATATTAAGGGTACAGTATTAAACATGAATTAGGGCATTCGATAACAGGCGTAAACAGTTTAGTTGCTATCACAACTCAGTATTTGTCTACGGAGCCCAATTTGTCCGTTAGAAAGGGAAATGGAAGACGTTACTGTCATACATTCTGTAGTCTCCTTTACTGCCTGCTGTTAAGTGTTAACCAATATAAACCCTTTAAACTCTCATAATATATATTGCTTTACACTCTCCACAAGGGTTAGATAAACATATAATGTCTAATTTATTTCTCTCATAATCTCACATCTTCTCTCTTTCATCATTCAGTAATCTACCTATCCATCCAGTCATCCATCCACTCCCAGACGTCAGATTGAAAAAGCTTGCTCATAGTTAATCTTCTTTTTTCTCTCGACCCTTCTCCCTCTTTGTTTGTCTGGAGCGGTCTACCAGGAGCTTGATTATGCAACTGACGATTTCACTGTTTTAGAGATCACTTCTCCCTCCTTCTACTCACTTCTTCCTCCTCTACACACACACAGAAACACACACTCTGTGGATGTTTTTGGCTGCCTTTCTGAATCAAGTTTTTACAACATGTTTTAAAACACTCCAGACCTATAACTGCATGGGCACATGCAATTAGTGTCCAAGGCATTCCACCAACTGTACAATTTGGAGAGATGCTGTCCTATCCAGTCCAGTGCGTTTAGAGAACTGCCAAACGCACTAGACTGTGAAATAATGTCTGGGTGTTAAAAGACAGGAGAGATCATTCAAGTTGAGAGGGCTATGAAGAATAGAATTTAATCGAGAGTCGAAGAAAACGCCAAAGGCGGGTACAACCAGAGATGAAGATACTAATGATGCCATACCTAGCTGAGAACAGTAATGTCCTAGAATTGTTGTGAAACATTCTGGAGCTGGGGGTTTCCCAGTGATAAGAATATATACTGTTTGCTCTATTCCAGGGGAGTAGGATAAACACAGAGATCATTTGAGGAGAGTTGTTTTGGCTCAAGGCGTTCAGCCCTTAAAGAGTATTACTAACTTACTGCAAAGTAGCACGGTCCTTAAGACTAATTCAGTTCGGGCCACCAGGCACATGGATGCCGACTTTGGGTGTCCACTGAGTTCACTTTTATTCAAACTCATGAGGTCTTATCAGTGGAGCCTATCACAAGAACCTACCTGCAATGACCTTTCCTGCAGTTAATTAAAACATATATATATTTAATTAATTATTTATTATTATTTTTATTATTAAATCAGAAACAGATATATTGAAGAGAAAATGTAGGAGAGGGGATGGGGGAAGAAATACAGAAATAGGCCAGAGATGGCATTAAACTCTGGCTAGTTTTTCAGATCATTTGGTACACACCCCATCCAGTGATCCACCAGGGCATCTACAGTTACTATATTTTCATTGTTCTGCAATGAAAGGCAAGGAATTTCAAGCATCGGACGAATGCTTCAACAAGACATGGCCATTCTTTCATTGTATTATTTCATGTGTTCCCTTAACCTGTGATAAATCAATAAATACAATTTGCCTTTTTTAGCTTTTTTAGTTATGTCACAAAGGGCTTCGCAGATACCCATATAACTTCCTAAACCAACCTATAAGCCTTGAGCAAGAAGACAATCCACAACCTACCACACATCGATTAGCCATAGCTCTTATTAGGATACTACAACATACTTTAATTTGAAAGGTGTTGACATACTCATAATTATTCAATGTTTATCTCAAGGCATCTCTAAAGTACTGTTTCTGTACATGCTGCAGAACAGAGCATGGATTCAATCATAGTGTCAAACTCAAGTAGCCAAGATAGTTGACCTGCCTGTTTATCTCGACCAAACACGTTTAAAATGCTCAGCTTGACTGTTAAACACTCTGTAACTGCTCTCTGTACGCCAGTTAATGTTTGTAGATCCTGTATGTTTTAGATTGATTCCAGATGATGTTTGTAGAAATGTTCTAGATTAAGTAAATATATACTAGATTTGTTTGAAATATCATAATTAATTCTGATAAGGTATGGTTGTTATCAAAAGCTATCAATAAAAACATCACTTGATAAAATGGTTTGGTGTAAAAATGTAAAAAGACAATAAATTAGGTTGAAAACCAACCTAACAACCAATACACAATGCCTGTTCTTATTGTACAGAATACGTATGAAGGTGAATGAATGGACAGTAAAGTTACATAATATTACATCGATAACGGTTCTGCATAAGTTGAGGACATTAGCACTTAGACTGTACTTTTAGTATGAAGGCTGTTAAGCTATTTATGAGTATCTCTCTCTCTATCTCTGACAAACTTGTTCTTTGTGTTGTGACACATCAGATGTTCCTGACTTAGTCTTACTGTTTGCAAATATTGGAACTGCTTTCATCCTAAGCTCATTTTCAAATAGGTCAGCACATGCTACATACTGTATGTCTATGTCCAAGCATAGGAAACCTTTTGAGATGTTATTTAGTATTTCAATTCAGAAATAGTTATAATAATAAATATAATAATAATAATATAAATATAAATAATTGATATTCATACTACATGTATGTAAAAAGAATAACTGCATATAATAAGCAGAATTACTCTTTTTGAGGTCTTGTCAAAAGATCACATAATGGATGGATGGTGACTTTCCTCACAACATGTCTTCTGGTGTTTATTTTTGAATGTCTTCTGTGGCATAATATATTACATAAAAGGTCTAGTGTGCATGTAGCATTCCAAAATACCTGGCTGCCTGAATCTCCAGCCTGACAGCTCTCTCTACCGAGAGACCAGTTGGGGTGGTGGAAAGACTGGTGTGTCAGAGGGGATACACCATGGTGCAGTCAGGCAGAAACACCACAGGAGGGAGCTTCACATCGACTACAGTATATAGCTCTGCATGTCCCTAATCTGTGTTGGTTCATGAGGACACTAACATCGAATAGCTTTGAAGTCCAGTTGTGTCACAGAATGATTATTCTCATAGATACATCTTAACAATTTGAATAAATTATCTGAGCAAATGCTTAGAATATTTGTATCATTATTATTCAAATGCTTACTACAAATACTACTGCGCATTGTGACTGTACTGTAACACACACAAACACACACTTAGCAACCCCATTCACACAAATTGAGAGTGACACGTAGTCGAACAGGTGTTTGTTTTTTTTATCAACCACACCTGTCTGGTTCCCAGGCTCCCACCAATCAGAATCCAGAGAAAAGTCCATGTGGCATATGCAGAGGGACTCGGAGATGGACGAGGTACACACACGCTGGGACTGACGGACACAAAAGACTCGCCATAGACCAGGAAAAGAATCAGCTTTGCTCCAGGTGTCTATCCGTTGCTCTTCAACACCTTGTCTTTCAAGATGTTCCCGGCCTTGTTTCTCTCCTTGCTCGTCTACACAGCTGTAGCGGAAGACAAAGGTAAGATTGGGAATTGGGATATTGTCTAAAAAATATTGTTTTGTTGTCATGGGATGACTTCTGATATTCACCTCTCCTTTGTCTTCCTCTCTTGCTCTTTCTCTCCATTTCTCCCGCCACAGACGGCGCCCTCCCTAAGCTGGGTGATGTCGGGGCAGCCGAGGCCTTCATTGACTCGGCTGAAGTCGTGGTCGTTGGGTTCTTTGAGGTCAGTCGGGGAAACGAGCGTGGGGAGAGAGACGACGGATGGAATAGAGAAGACGCTAGAAATGTGTGCAGTAGGCCGATATGAGGTCGAGCACGGGAAGGAGACACAACCACAGTGACCTTTAGTATGTGGCTAGGCTATCCAGCATTCCTGAGCAGCCATCCCGTACAGCCATTGCTAGAGAGCCCTAGTTTGTGATGCTTTCCAGCTTTTTGGGAGGGCTGTTTCCTGCGGCCACACATTTGGCCAAGGGAGGGCCTTCCTGTCGGCGTGGTGTGGTGACAAGGGAAGAGAGAGCAGACGGTCGTCCTGGCGTGCCGATCCCTTTGGCCAGACTCTGTGTGCGGGGGAAGACGGTGGGCCCGCTGGACAGTAGCCGGGGTCGCATCTGTGGAATGGGGGCTGTAAACAAGTGTAAACAGAGAGTCGATGGGAGGAGAGAGAATGGAAAGAGAGAAGGAAGGAGAGAGCATGGGAGGTTGAAGGGTTGAACTGTAATTTTGAGGACAGTTCAATGTCTAAGTGACTCACTAGGAAGGAATGCATATAATATGGTAAAAAAAGAAGAAAACATACTTTTAAGGCACATGCTAGTGTCTACCAGCTTGCCTTTCTTCGTTGTTTTATTTCTTTCACATTCCAGCTACTTTTCTCTCTCATGAAAATCTCTCCTATGCCCCCACCCTCTCATTTGTTCTATTAGGGGGAGGACAGTCATGGCTATAAGGAGTTTGTGGAGGCTGCTAAGGAGGTTAAGCCCATTCCTGTGGTGGTGTGTGGTGAGAAGGAAGTGTGGGCTAACCTCAGCATCGTCTCTGACACCATCACCATATTCCGGAAGGTAAACTCTTTCACCATATCTGCCTCACTCTGAAAGTCCTGACATTTTGAAAACGACATTTGAAACCACAGTTAAAAACCTGTGTACTCACCCAAAGAATGTGTATCTGTGTGTGTGTGTGTGTTTGTTCAGGCTGATAACCACCAGGAGAACCTGCAGCTTTCAGATGCCAAAAAGATAGAAACTGACGGTTTAGTCCGCTTCATCACAGTCAATGAGCTTCGCTACATCACTGAATACAACCAAGTGGTACGCCCTGCACAGCCCTCTCTATTCAGAGCACACTTGGCTCCGCCCAGAAGGTCTCACCTAGAGTTAAATCAAATGCCCCCTCAAATATATTTGACCTAGGTTTATGTCAATGGACTACTGCTATCTGGCAGGCCTGTTGCTTTCACGGAACAAAAATCATGAAATACCTTCTTTCCTATCGTTTGGCACTTAAAAAAACAACAACATAATTTTCTCTTTGCCATCCTATCTACTTTATCTCAACCTCTCTTTCTCCCTCCACCTCCCCACCCGTCTCCATTCAGACGGCAGTGGGTCTCTTCAACTCAGACGTGAAGACGCACCTCCTGCTCTTCACCAACAGGGGGAGTGATGGCTATACTGTGCTCAAGGACCGAATGGGGGCCCTGGCCCCAGAATTCACCGGCAAGGTGATTCCAAATGAGCCCTCCAGTACATCACTGCTCTAGATCTATTCTATCTTCAACTGTATATAGATGAGTTAGGCTTACGAATCTTTTCTGTTCAGACATAAGATCTGTACGAATTAAAAGAAGTTGACATTTTAACTTGCTGCCATGCTGGAACTTGATACAACTGAATCATGTTTGGTTAAATCATGCTATTTTTTTAGCTTAAGCTTTACAGAGTGTGCTTATTCAGTTTAATATTTGTAATTTTAAAAAAAATGAAGTGGAGTCAGATTGATTTCAGGCTGTTACTGGTCAAATTACAAATTGCTCTTGAGACATCCTAGTTGTTGACTCGGTTGCAGTTCTTATTTGTGCTGATCAACGGAGCGGTGAAGTCCAACGAGCGATCGTTGGGTTACTTTGGTCTGAAGTCAGGTGACCTGCCCCGGGTCGGCATCTATGATGGCGACTCGGACATGAAGTGGCTCCTGGCCGAAGGGGAGATCTCTACTGAGCGCGTGCGGGAGTTCTGTCAGTCTTTCCTCCGAGGAGATCTAAAGGTGAGAGGTCGCTGAAGGCATTGAGGTCACCGAGTCGCCGCAATAAATAAAAACAAAACAAAGCTAATATCTAAAGCTAAAAAGTTAATATCACAATGTTCCGTTAATAATACTTCTTTATACGGCAGCTTGTGGAATGAAATGTCTATTTTGGTTCTCAGGAGGTGAAGGAGGCAGGCCCTGAGTCCAAAACGGAGCTGTAATGCTGGAAACTGAGCTGTAATGCTGGAAACTGAGCTGTAATGCTGGAAACTGAGCTGCAATGCTGTACTTTAAAAGTTTGCTTTATATGAAACTAACTTTCCATCTGACAAAGAGATAACTGTAAATAAAACAGGGGACCTTCTTGGCTGACGTGTGTTGTTTTGTGTGTGCTTGTCTCCGAGCATGTGTCTGCGGTTTCTGGTCATTCTGATGCTGGCATTGTCTCTTTACCGTTCTGCTGATCCAATGGTCAAGACCACAACTGGCAGGCTGCAAAAGACTGACCCAGAGGAGAAGCAAAACAAGGATGAGGAGCGGAGAGGAAGGGATGATGAGGAGAGGCGATCTTGAGTAGGAATGAAAGAAGGAGATTCTCAGAATGACATTGTGTAGACAGCACATGCATCCATTGAACTAGTCTGGCATGGCCAGGACTGGTTTAGAATAGGATGAAACTGGATTGAGTAGAGTGGGACAGAATAGAAAGCGTAAAACACAGTGGAAAATTGTAGAGGAGCTGATTAGAAAAGTAGTAGACTGAGAAATTGTGCAGAATCAACTCTCACACATGAACACACTGTCACACAGTTCAAACTCAAAACGAGGTTAACAAGTGAACCATGCTAAAGTGAGAGTACAGGCAATCGGGTGTCTATAAAAGATCCAAAAGAGAGCAACAGATGGTCTCAAAGCTGCATCAAATATAAAAACCAGAAGTGAAAGAAACTTTCAGCGTCAACCCCTGAAAAATCCTCAAAACAGAGAAGGGAATTTCAAGGCCCAGACTGGAATCGGGATAATTAGTAGGGTTGGAATGCCAAGCGGAAACATCAGCCGGTACAGGGAAAACATTGCCAGGCAGCTGGGCTTTTTCTACACAAACCATATATATATATTATAGTTGTCTAAATATTTGGATGCAAATGTATGTGTTTGTGGTGGTGTACTGTAATTAAAGTTTGGATAACATTGGAAAAAAACTTTTAAGGTTGATGGTGAGAATTTGCATTGGGGTGTCTCACCTTAAGAACGTTCTGATCATTGTCTCCGTTAGATCAGAGAAATTGTCAAATCGACACGTTCCAAATCAAGTAGCCTATCCACATTTAGGCATTGTCCCTTTTTCATAAAAAATACTTAACAGTAGGTTTATAGGCGGACAAATCGCCGAGGCACTTTATTGATCTCCGGGTGGAAATTGCGTTGTAGCGACTTAAACGCTCAATTACAAATAGGGCCAACGCAATATAGCCTACAAATACGAAAGGAAAACTAAATATGAATATAGGCTACACAGGTAATGTAGGCACAATACAATTTAACGCAGGTGATACTGCTAACAGTGAAATACATGTTAATAGCATGAACCAGTGAATAGCATACGCCAGCAAACCATAGGCTACTCATCGGTATACAGAAGCCACCATCGGGAAGGTGTACCAATAATGTGAGATGTACCTAGTAAGGCCTACTTAACAACAAATGCATAAGGCACGGTGTTTAGATGTTCTTTCTGTTTAACTGGCGGATTGCAACCAACACTGAGAGGTGCATTACCGCCACCTACCACCTACCAATGCTGATCCCTTAACCACATATGTGTGATCACATTGATTGGTAACAGGTGCGATTAATTAGTTAGGCGTTGTCAGGGACTGACGTATTCTTTAAAACGGGAGAGCAAACAAGCATCAGATATGGAACCAGTATTTTTTTCTTGGTGAAAATCCGTCCTTTGTGATACCCTTGGAGTTGCAAAATGGTTGTGGCTTTTGCAATATGCCTAAGGTGAGTTTATAACATGATGAGTTTCTATGATGTCTAATAGTGGGATTTCATCTAACGAGTCTTGTCTTTTTAGGGTTTTTTCGATGGGTTGTCTGCTGGTTGGGGCTGCTGTCTGTGCTCCTGTATTTCAAGGTTCTTATTTTCTTGGTGGGTAGAACCCATTACTTTCAGTAGAATCCTTTTATTTGAGTCAAGCTCAACAGTTTGCATTTCAACTGGCTTATGTTTCTCTTTCCACAGGTGACTGTGGTAACTCAATGGGAAACGTCTTCCTTGGATCCAGCCCCCGACTCGTTCCACCACAGAAGCAGACTGAGAAGCCCACCAACATGGTCACTCAGAAACCGCCTAACCCAAGGGGCTTGAAGCATGGTAAAGGCATCTTTGGACTTGCAAGGAACAGCAAATCACCTTATCTGTTGAGCCAGTACATGAAACACTCATCTAGCTCTGGTAATGCCTTCCTGTTGCATAAGAGTGCTGTACTACCGCAAGCTGGTCAGTCCACTCACACTGAGTTGAATGCTGAAGTGGAAATGCTTGTGGATAACTGTGACAGCGGTGACGCAACCGGGTGCGACATGGACACTGACAATGGCGGCGGGGTCAGCTGCAGTGACCCATCCGGGTGTGATGTGGACACTGTAAACAGCGGTGGGGTCAGCTGCAGTGACCCATCCGGGTGCGACACGGACACTGAGGACAGCGATGGGGTCAGCTGCAGTGACCCATCCGGGTGTGATGTGGACACTGTAAACAGTGGTGGGGTCAGTTGCAGTGACCCATCAGGTTGCGATTTGGAAAATGACGACAGTGGTGGGGTCAGCTGCAATGACCCATTCAGGTGCGACACTGACACTGACGACAGCGGCGGGGTCAGCTGCAGTGACCCATCCGGGTGTGACTCGGACACTGAAACCAGTGGAGGGGTCAGCTGCAGTGACCCATCCGGGTGTGACTCGGACACTGACAACAGCGGTGGGGTCAGTTGCAGTGACCCATCCGGGTGCGACTCGGACACTGAAAGTGGCGGCGTCAGTTGTAGTGACCCATCCGGGTGCAGTACGGACTCTGAAAGCGGCGGTGTCAGTTGCAGTGACTCATCCGGGTGCGACTTGGAAAATGACGACAGCGATGGGGTCAGCTGCAGTGACCCATCGGGTTGCGGCTTGGACATAGACAACAGTGGTGGGGTCAGCTGCAGTGACCCATCGGGTTGCAGTACGGACTCTGGAACCAGCAGCGGGGTTAGCTGCAGTGACCCATCTGGGTGCGACTTGGACACTGAAACCAGCAGAGGGGTCAGCTGCAGTGACCCATCCGTGTGCGACTTGGAAAATGCTGACAGCGATGGGGTCAGCTGCAGTGACCCATCAGGGTGCAAATTGGACACTGAAAACAGCAGTGGGGTCAGTTGCAGTGACCCATCCGGGTGCGGCTTGGACACTGAAACCAGCGACGGGGTCAGCTGCAGTGACCCATCCGGGTGCGACTCGGACACTGAAACCGGCAGCGGGGTTACCTGCAGTGACCCATCCGGGTGCAGTACGGACTCTGAAAGCGGTGGGGTCAGCTGCAGTGACCCATCCGGGTGCGACTCGGACACTGAAACCAGTGGAGGGGTCAGCTGCAGTGACCCATCCGGGTGCGACTCGGACACTGACGACAGCGGCGGGGTCAGCTGCAGTGACCCATCCGGGTGTGACTCAGACACTGAAACCAGTGGAGGGGTCAGCTGCAGTGACCCATCCGGGTGCGACTTGGAAAATGACGACAGCGATGGGGTCAGCTGCAGTGACCCATTGGGTTGCGACTTGGACACTGAGAACAGCGCTAGGGTCAGTTGCAGTGACCCATCCGGGTGCGACTCGGACACTGAAACCGGCAGCGGGGTTACCTGCAGTGACCCATCCGGGTGCAGTACGGACTCTGAAAGCGGTGGGGTCAGCTGCAGTGACCCATCCGGGTGCGACTCGGACACTGAAACCAGTGGAGGGGTCAGCTGCAGTGACCCATCCGGGTGCGACTCGGACACTGACGACAGTGGCGGGGTCAGCTGCAGTGACCCATCCGGGTGTGACTCGGACACTGAAACCAGTGGAGGGGTCAGCTGCAGTGACCCATCCGGGTGCGACTTGGAAAATGACGACAGCGATGGGGTCAGCTGCAGTGACCCATTGGGTTGCGACTTGGACACTGAGAACAGCGCTAGGGTCAGTTGCAGTGACCCATCCGGGTGCAGTACGGACTCTGAAAGCGGCGGGGTCAGTTGCAGTGACCCATCCGGGTGCGACTCGGACACTGAAACCGGCAGCGGGGTTACCTGCAGTGACCCATCCGGGTGCAGTACAGACTCTGAAACCAGCAGCGGGGTTACCTGCAGTGACCCATCCGGGTGCAGTACGGACTCTGAAAGCGGCGGGGTCAGTTGCAGTGACTCATCCGGGTGCGACTTGGAAAATGACGACAGCGATGGGGTCAGCTGCAGTGACCCATCGGGTTGCGGCTTGGACATAGACAACAGTGGTGGGGTCATCTGCAGTGACCCATCGGGTTGCAGTACGGACTCTGAAACCAGCAGCGGGGTTGGGGTTAGCTGCAGTGACCCATCTGGGTGCGACTTGGACACTGAAACCAGCAGAGGGGTCAGCTGCAGTGACCCATCCGGGTGCGACTTGGAAAATGCTGACAGCGATGGGGTCAGCTGCAGTGACCCATCCGGGTGTGACTCGGACACTGAAAGCGGCGGCGTCAGTTGCAGTGACCCATCCGGGTGCAGTACGGACTCTGAAAGCGGCGGGGTCAGTTGCAGTGACTCATCCGGGTGCGACTTGGAAAATGACGACAGTGGTGGGGTCAGCTGCAGTGACCCATCGGGTTGCAGTACGGACTCTGAAACCAGCAGCGGGGTTAGCTGCAGTGACCCATCTGGGTGCGACTTGGACACTGAAACCAGCAGAGGGGTCAGCTGCAGTGACCCATCAGGGTGCAAATTGGACACTGAAAACAGCAGTGGGGTCAGTTGCAGTGACCCATCCGGGTGCGGCTTGGACACTGAAACCAGCGACGGGGTCAGCTGCAGTGACCCATCCGGGTGCGACTCGGACACTGAAACCGGCAGCGGGGTTACCTGCAGTGACCCATCCGGGTGCAGTACGGACTCTGAAAGCGGTGGGGTCAGCTGCAGTGACCCATTGGGTTGCGACTTGGACACTGAAACCAGCGGCGGGGTCAGCTGCAGTGACCCATCCGGGTGTGACTCGGACACTGAAAGCGGCGGCGTCAGTTGCAGTGACCCATCCGGGTGCAGTACAGACTCTGAAACCAGCAGCGGGGTTACCTGCAGTGACCCATCCGGGTGCAGTACGGACTCTGAAAGCGGTGGGGTCAGCTGCAGTGACCCATTGGGTTGCGACTTGGACACTGAGAACAGCGCTAGGGTCAGTTGCAGTGACCCATCCGGGTGCAGTACGGACTCTGAAAGCGGCGGGGTCAGTTGCAGTGACTCATCCGGGTGCGACTTGGAAAATGACGACAGCGATGGGGTCAGCTGCAGTGACCCATCCGGGTGTGACTCGGACACTGACGACAGCGGCGGGGTCAGCTGCAGTGACCCATCCGGGTGTGACTCGGACACTGAAAGCGGCGGCGTCAGTTGCAGTGACCCATCCGGGTGCAGTACGGACTCTGAAACCAGCAGCGGGGTTACCTGCAGTGACTCATCTGGGTGCGACTCGGACACTGACGACAGCGGCGGGGTCAGTTGCAGTGACCCATCCGGGTGCAGTACGGACACTGAAACCAGCAGAGGGGTCAGTTGCAGTGACCCATCCGGGTGCGGCTTGGACACTGAAACCAGCGACGGGGTCAGCTGCAGTGACCCATCCGGGTGCGACTCGGACACTGAAAGCGGCAGCGTCAGTTGCAGTGACCCATCCGGGTGCGGCTTGGACACTGAAACCAGCAGCGGGGTTAGCTGCAGTGACCCATCGGGGTGCGACTTGGACACTGAAACCAGCGGCGGGGTCAGCTGCAGTGACCCATCGGGTTGCGGCTTGGACATTGACAACAGTGGTGTGGTCATCTGCAGTGACCCATCCGGGTGCGGCTTGGACACTGAAACCAGCGGCGGGGTCAGCTGCAGTGACCCATCGGGCTGCGACTTGGACACTGAAACCAGCGGGGTGGTCAGCTGCAGTGACCCATCGGGTTGCGGCTTGGACACTGAAACCAGCGGCGGGGTCAGCTGCAGTGACCCATCGGGTTGCGGCTTGGACACTGAAACCAGCGGAGGGGTCAGCTGCAGTGACTCATCTGGGTGCGACATGGACACTGAAACCAGTGGAGGGGTCAGCTGCAGTGACCCATCCGGGTGCAGTATGGACTCTGAAAGCAGCGGTGTCAGCTGCAGTGACCCATCCGGGTGCGACTTGGAAAATGACGGTGGGGTCAGCTGCACTGACCCATCCGGGTGCGACTCGGACACTGACGACAGCGGCGGGGTCAGCTGCAGTGACCCATCCGGGTGCGACTCGGACACTGACGACAGCAGTGGGGTCAGCTGCACTGACCGATCCGGGTGTGACTCGGAAACTGAAACCAGCAGCGGGGTTACCTGCAGTGACCCATCGGGTTGCGGATTGGACACTGAAACCAGCAGCGGGGTTAGCTGCAGTGACCCATCGGGGTGCGACTTGGACACTGAAACCAGCGGCGGGGTCAGCTGCAGTGACCCATCGGGTTGCGGCTTGGACATTGACAACAGTGGTGTGGTCAGCTGCAGTGACCCATCCGGGTGCGGCTTGGACACTGAAACCAGCGGAGGGGTCAGCTGCAGTGACTCATCTGGGTGCGACATGGACACTGAAACCAGTGGAGGGGTCAGCTGCAGTGACCCATCCGGGTGCAGTACGGACTCTGAAAGCGGCGGTGTCAGCTGCAGTGACCCATCCGGGTGCGACTCGGAAACTGACGACAGCAGTGGGGTCAGTTGCAGTGACCCATCCGGGTGCAGTACGGACTCTGAAAGCGGCGGGGTCAGTTGCAGTGACCCATCCGGGTGCGACTCGGAAACTGACGACAGCCGTGGGGTCAGTTGCAGTGACCCATCCGGGTGCAGTACGGACACTGACGACAGCGGCGGGGTCAGCTGCAGTGACCCATCTGGGTGTGACTCGGAAACTGACGACAGCAGGTGGGTCAGTTGCAGTGACCCATCCGGGTGCAGTACGGACACTGACGACAGTGGTGGGGTCAGCTGCAGTGACCGATCCGGGTGCGACTCGGACACTGAAACCAGCGGCGGGGTCAGTTGCAGTGACCCATCCGGGTGCAGTACGGACTCTGAAACCAGCAGCGGGGTTACCTGCAGTGACCCATCGGGTTGCGGATTGGACACTGAAACCAGTGGAGGGGTCAGCTGCAGTGACCCATCCGGGTGCGACTCGGACACTGACGACAGCGGCGGGGTCAGCTGCAGTGACCCATCTGGGTGTGTCTCGGACACTGAAACCAGTGGAGGGGTCAGCTGCAGTGACCCATCCGGGTGCAGTACAGACTCTGAAACCAGCAGCGGGGTTACCTGCAGTGACCCATCCGGGTGCAGTACGGACTCTGAAAGCGGTGGGGTCAGCTGCAGTGACCCATTGGGTTGCGACTTGGAAAATGACGACAGCGCTAGGGTCAGTTGCAGTGACCCATCCGGTTGCAGTATGGACTCTGAAAGCGGCGGGGTCAGTTGCAGTGACTCATCCGGGTGCGACTTGGAAAATGACGACAGCGATGGGGTCAGCTGCAGTGACCCATCCGGGTGTGACTCGGACACTGACGACAGCGGCGGGGTCAGCTGCAGTGACCCATCCGGGTGTGACTCGGACACTGAAAGCGGCGGCGTCAGTTGCAGTGACCCATCCGGGTGCAGTACGGACTCTGAAACCAGCAGCGGGGTTACCTGCAGTGACTCATCTGGGTGCGACTCGGACACTGACGACAGCGGCGGGGTCAGTTGCAGTGACCCATCCGGGTGCAGTACGAACACTGAAAGCGGCGGGGTCAGCTGCAGTGACCCATCCGGGTGTGACTCGGAAACTGACGACAGCGGTGGGGTCAGCTGCATTGACCCATCTGGGTGCGACATGGACACTGCAAACAGCGGCGGGGGCAGCTGCAGTGACCCATCAGGGTGCGACTTGGACACTGACGACAGCGGTGGCGTCAGTTGCAGTGACCCATCCGGGTGCAGTACGGACACTGAAACCAGTGGAGGGGTCAGCTGCAGTGACCGATCCGGGTGCGACTCAGACACTGACGACAGCGGTGGCGTCAGTTGCAGTGACCCATCCGGGTGCAGTACGGACACTGACGACAGCGGCGGGGTCAGCTGCAGTGACCCATCCGGGTGCGACTCGGACACTGACGACAGCGGCGGGGTCAGCTGCAGTGACCCATCTGGGTGTGACTCGGAAACTGACGACAGCAGTGGGGTCAGTTGCAGTGACCCATCCGGGTGCAGTACGGACACTGAAACCAGCGGCGGGGTCAGTTGCAGTGACCCATCCGGGTGCAGTACGGACTCTGAAACCAGCAGCGGGGTTACCTGCAGTGACCCATCCGGGTGCGACTCGGACACTGACGACAGCAGCGGGGTCAGCTGCAGTGACCCATCTGGGTGTGTCTCGGACACTGAAACCAGTGGAGGGGTCAGCTGCAGTGACCCATCCGGGTGCAGTACGAACACTGAAAGCGGCGGGGTCAGCTGCAGTGACCCATCTGGGTGCGACATGGACACTGCAAACAGCGGCGGGGTCAGCTGCAGTGACCCATCCGGGTGTGACTCGGACACTGACGACAGCGGTGGCGTCAGTTGCAGTGACCCATCCGGGTGCAGTACGGACACTGACGACAGCGGCGGGGTCAGCTGCAGTGACCCATCCGGGTGCGACTCGGACACTGACGACAGCGGCGGGGTCAGTTGCAGTGACCCATCCGGGTGCATTACGGACTCTGAAACCAGCAGCGGGGTTACCTGCAGTGACCCATCGGGTTGCGGATTGGACACTGAAACCAGTGGAGGGGTCAGCTGCAGTGACCCATCCGGGTGCGACTCGGACACTGACGACAGCGGCGGGGTCAGCTGCAGTGACCCATCTGGGTGTGTCTCGGACACTGAAACCAGTGGAGGGGTCAGCTGCAGTGACCCATCCGGGTGCAGTACGAACACTGAAAGCGGCGGGGTCAGCTGCAGTGACCCATCCGGGTGTGACTCGGAAACTGACAACAGCGGTGGGGTCAGCTGCAGTGACCCATCTGGGTGCGACATGGACACTGCAAACAGCGGCGGGAGCAGCTGCAGTGACCCATCAGGGTGCGACTCAGACACTGACGACAGCGGCGGGGTCATCTGCAGTGACTCATCCAGCTGCGGTAAGGACACTGGCGGCACAAGCACCAGCAACGAGAGCGCTGGAACTGACAGCGGCAGTAGGGAGTACCATCCGGATAGTGGTGCTGAGGCCTCTCAAGAAACCACAGGCCTGAGGAAACGCCCCTTCTCAAATGTCCGCTCCAAGTACCACAGAAGAAAATTTGTTTTCTCCCAAATGCGCTATACCCCTGGGGAGTTCAAAACCCATCGTGGCCATAACCCTTTCTTGGTGTACTCGAGACACTAGACCAGAGGTGAGCGCTGGCTTAAATATGAGGCAAGTAATTTGCATTAGATTAGTTTCAATTGTGTTCATAATCACTGCTTTGTTTCTGTGTTTTCAGGTTTCCTTCATGCTTTCAAGCTGGAACATGTGCAACTTGACCAATAAATGCTCACTAATGCCTCATTCACCTTTGATTACTTGTCAGTCATTGGGGTTTTTGTCCTTTCCAATATATTGTTGACCACACATTTTTTACGGTTTTATTTAGTAGGCTATGCAGTGCCCAAGTGCATGTTGCAGCTGCTGATGTCGGATAGTTGATTTGGTGTTGCTTTATTGGATTTTGCAATGTGCAGGCTGTTTTTGCATTAGTAAACACCTTAATTAATATAACTAAATTCACTAATCTATACTAAATTCACTGATCTATACTGAAAAAGTCCACTTTATATTGTATTTCTGTAACTTGGCTAGCCAGCATTTAATTAACAGAAAACCCTTTTGAAGAGTGATTTGTCAGCAATTCTCACCTGGCTGTGTTGGCGTTTTAAAATCAATACTCAAACTTGTGACAGTAAACACAAAAAACCTTGCCAATTGAAAAGTTCTCCAGCAAGTAGGCCAAGTCTTCATTTGATGCCTGACACAGCAATTACATCAAATCCCTGTTAATATAGGCTAAACTGGAGTCATGGGTCGTTTGTGTAGTTTACAAACTAACAATTGTAGCTAATAACTTTCCAGACACTTAAAGTATCTATTTCATATTGTCTTTCTGTAACTTGGCTAGCCAGATTTGCGACATGAAAGACAAACCCTTTGAAAAGAAGCTGATTCAATGTTATGCCAGCAGTCAGCACTGCTAACATGGCTGTACTGGTGTTATCGCGGAGTCTGCTTGCCTTGAGTGAGTGTCATGGAAAGCGATGCACTTTTATATGAATATTTCCTTTTTACGAAACATTCATCAAAGCAACACAGCATTTCAACTTCAGTCTTGAGGTCAGTGGTTCAAGTGTTTAGTGGAGTTCCATACTGATATTTAGATCAATAGTGCCAGCTTAACATGGCTATAAGAGATCCATCATGAAACTGTCAGCAAATTATTTTGGGGGAATCTCGAAGCGCTGTTACAAACAACTTCAAACGTGGTCTTTGGGTCCTGAAACGAGACCTGATAAATGGCAACTTGGCAAGATAATCGTTGGACACTTGTTGCCCTAAAATTCCACCATAAAACCACACAAACATTCCTTGCATTATAATATAGATACAATGGAAAAAACATTAGTTATTGTTAGGCCTACATGGAAAGCCGTTTGAGAGGGTCCCAGAGTTTAAGTAGGCTTAGTTAGGTTTGTGGTTTGATTAGGGACTGACCTGGAAAGCTCATATTGTATGTAGTTGAGAAATGTAAGAGGGTTCTTAACCTCATGCAGTCAGGTCAGGTGTGGGGAGCAGACAAGTCTTCCTTACTGGATATACATGGCAGTGATTAGATCTGTCGTTGACTATCGCTGTCTAGTTTAGGGTTCTGCTGCGTCATCATTTAAAAAATGTATACTAGTTAGACTATGGTCTCAGGCATATCGGTCATGCACTGGAGCTATTCAGACGACTCCTGTGGCTGCCTTATGGGTAGGAGTAGGGGAAATGCCGTTTGAAATGAGATGTGCCAAGTTGGCGTTGGCTTATTGGTCGACTTTGAAGGGTTGTATGGATGGTCACCCTACTGCAGAGGTACTGACAGAGTGTATGAAACCCCCTGTGGGACAGGTTTTGGTTGGACTGTTGGTGTTAACCCTTGTGCTGCCTTCGGGTCACATGACCCAAAGGTTCACAACGAACCAATGTGGCACATGTTTACCCAATTTTACCCAATACAAAAACAAATAAATAGCATTTTCTTTTAACCTTCGCAATGTGGGGGGTCTGAGACAGCCCGACGATTAAAAGAAAATTCCTCACTTTGTTTTTGTATGCGGTAAAGTTGTCGCAATACAACGGTGGGTCACAATGACTGATGGGTCAGAATGACCCGAAGATAACACAAGGGTTAAGGCTGCTGCTCTAGGACTAAAAGGGATAGATATTGGTCCATCTGTTGTGTGGGCCTCCTTGTCTGTTTCCAGAGCTGGTGGTGTACAAGGGACTTGTGTAAAAACTAAGGGAGGGGTTATTGTCCAAACATGAGTGATGTAGTGGATGAACATGTGCCACGTCGATTTTACTCATATCTTAGATCCTCCCTGAAGCCTCAGTGCTTCTCAACAGTTTGCTGTGCACAACAAAACTCACAGCCCATCAATACATGGCTCACAGTTTCTAACTGTCCACACAAATTGCACAAACCATCACAATGCCACCCAATCACCACTAGGGATGAATTCATTCCAGTGCCCAAATCTCAAACGCCACACAAACACTTCCCCTCTCCTATACCAGCGACACCCTCTCTCTACCCGAACAATTGAATCCCCATCTCTTCCCAGCAGCAGTGCGAAAATACGGTGTGATGAGAGTGCGAAAATGCGACCACATCACACCCATTCTCTATTGACTTCACTGGCCTCCCGTTTCTGCCAGGATTGAATACAAGGTCTCCCTTCTCACCCACCAGTGCATCTATGGAAATTACCCCCCCCCCCCACACCTGAAAGAACTACTCACCCCTATAACTACAACACGATCCCTCCGCTCAACAAACTCAAACCGCCTCCTTCTCCCCAGGACTAAGCTCAGCACCATGGGTGATCGGGCTTTCTGTTCTGACGCTCCTCGGATCTGGAACGCCCTCCCCGACCATCTGAGGGCACCTCAAACTACTGAGACTTTAAAAAAAGGACTAAAACATTTCTTTTTAGCAGCACTTATGAGTTTTAATCGACCTCACTATCTATTTGTATTTTATATTGATGTTCTTACCTTGTTTTTACAATCTTAACTGTAGAACTTTGAGAATGGTTTCAGATGTAAAGTGCATTACAAATAAAATATATTATTGTTATTATTATTATTAGCAGTTCCACATCCACAGCATGTGGATTCCATGGGCAGTTTCAATATGAACATGTCAGCCAAGAGTTGGGGATGATTTTACACCTAGAATTCAAACATGGTTGTGATGGCTATGGCTATTGAATTCCCATAACCCCACTGTCTTTGAAGATGGTGTAGGTGGTCCATGTGTGAGTTTGTTAGTGCGGTCTTTCATGACAGAGCAGTTGGATCTAAACAAGCTCTCTTGATTACTCTCCATCTTGTGTTTTCAGACGTCTGTCCAACCCCCAGATGTGCTTTGGCAAGATGGCGGCATGTTCAGAAGCAGCAACCAGGCGCTCTTCAAATTCTATCTCATCGAATCTAAATACAGCCTTTAAGGTAGTTTAGGTGTGTTATCTTTAGGGTTGTGACTCCACCATCATTGGGTCAGTGTTGACCGTATCTCACTTAAGGTTGGCTTGTCTGGAGTTGACTTATCTTGAGCATCTTCTTCCTCCCTGCTGTTTTCTGAGGGAAGTGGATCTGACTCCCATTTCCATCATGAGGAGAGAAATATGAGTGCAGTTCCAAGTGTTTTAAAACCATGTCCAGGCCTCGTAAAAGCATACACAAATAATCTCCAGTTGCCATGGCTCCTGCAATGAGATGAGCACGTACTGTGTGTTCAATAGATTACTACACCTGCAAATGTTAGCCTACCCATTCATAAATTTATGTTACCTTATATGAAAGTTCCGTATGAAAGACAAAAGAGTAGGCCCTTTAGTAGGATATAGAAAGGTCTTTAAGTACTTGGTCTGTGGTGTTCAATTTTACACAAAAATAGGTTTAGTTTAGTCTTCGGAATAAGCTCTACTCTTATGCAATATGCCATGGAGAGAGAGAGAGAATGGTTCTGTGTCTATGTGTGACTGTGTGTGATTGTATGTCTACAAACCTTAGACTCTCTACAAACAGCAGTGACAGTAAAAAAGCAAGCATTCCTCATTTGTCTAGATGACCACATGGCTTGCTCTGTATGGGTTTTCAGGGACGAAACACAGCCATAAAACACGACTGACCCGAAGCTGAAGCGTTTAAACACTGTGTTTGCTCTGACCAATAGAGTGAGAGTCTGTGGCAAGTGTTTTCTCAAAGTTTGTCCCCCCGCATTGAAACGCTTCCACAAAAATGAACACTGGACTAGACACTGAAATTACACCCCATTCATTCCAAGACAAATCCGTCACCAAGAATAACACCAGACCATGATGGGTGGCAAGGTCAACCTGCAACAACTGAGATCTTGGCAGTATTTGACACAGTACGATAGAAGTGGGCACTAACAGGCCCTCGCTGAAATATATTTATGTATACAGTGATATATCTGCCTAAACATACATTCAACTTCTATACAGTGTTTAAATTGAAATATGGCTGGCCTCCCATGTCCCCACACACTCCAACCATCTCAAAGCCATCCTAGGCAAACCCCCAAAAAGCGCTAGCAGTCTTGAACTCTGATCCCCATGGCGAATTGACCGCTGGGCTTAGAGCTGGCCGTTTCCAAACCGATGTGCATATCACTGTATGCTCTCGGCACATGGGTCTGGCTTGCTATAAATACCCGTGCATATGTGGAAATACATCAAGCAAGGCCCGTTCAGAGTCTTTAGTTTCCCCCCCCCTGTCATTTATTTATTTATTTGTTTCTTTTTGTTTGTAAAGCGTAGGCCCCGAGGTCGGGAAGGCCGTGGATTTATCAGAGTCTGGGCCTCTTTATATAGCGACTGGCTGCGGTTTGAGTGGGACTAGGCAACACTATAATTACCTTCCGTCAGATAATGAGTCTGGGTGCTGTCCCTTGTCACTCGATTAGTAGCATGTGGTTTACCCGCACTGTAGTTTGGGGTTTGTGGGGGTGGGAGATCAATTTTGGCTCAAGCGAGCGACTGGCGTTCTACGGCCCTGGGTTACACTGATCTTGAATCCAATCACAATTTATGGCTGATATGTTATTTATAGATGCCAACGATGCTTGTGACCTATATGCCTTTTAGGGGTGTTGTTGGTAGTTTTTATTTTGCAACGTTGAAGGGTGGGGTTGGAATGTTTCAGGGGTTCACCATGAATCAGTTTCCCCACAAATAAACACAAAAAAAACACAAAATTGGTCTGCAAAATGATTTACGTGAAAAAGCATGTTTTGGATTTAGAATTGAATCTACTCAACAGAATGCGCATAAATACATGTATGTAGAAATACATGCATGTTGGAAGAAATATCGCCATTCATTCCCCGATACCGAGCGTTTTTATTTTTATCTACGCTGTGTGTGTGGGGGTGTGTTTGTGTGTGTTTCACTCTAGATGTATCCCGACGTTTCTCGGATGTGGTCTTTGCCTAATCACACATCCCTGCTTGCATGCGAGCGTGCTGTTTTATTGGCTTCAGTGTCTGGGTCACACATGTTTGTGTGCCATGTGTATGTCAAAATGTTTGCATGTGTGGGTGAGATTTTATAGAACCCTGTGCCAGGGGGGCGAGTAGGTGTCTGTTTGAACATTATGTGAGTAGATGCAAACGGAAGCGCTGACATTCGATTCCCTAACCAATCCCAAGGGCATCTGGTCGTGTGCATGACGGGTGGGAGGATGCCCG
Organism: Osmerus eperlanus; assembly: GCF_963692335.1. Taxonomy (NCBI): domain Eukaryota; kingdom Metazoa; phylum Chordata; class Actinopteri; order Osmeriformes; family Osmeridae; genus Osmerus; species Osmerus eperlanus. Next base: position 7,594,106 of record NC_085039.1, on the reverse strand, counting down.
GACGACAGTATATATTGACAAGGAATGGAGGGAAAGAGAGAGAAGGCAGCATCGAAAGAAGGAAGAAAAAAACAACAACTGGAAAGCCCAGAGACTGACAAGAGGCCAGCGATCCCAGAAAACGAGACAACCACTCAACAAGCACCATGAAGACTTTGACCCTGCTTTCTCTCTGCGCTGCCCTGTCAGTCTCCTGGTCCACTTGGGGTATGAAAACTCAACAACCTTTTACGACATTCCTTTCTATTCCTGTCAGTGTACACACACACAACTCTATTTAATAGTTACTCATACAACTCATGTTATGGTGTATTGAAACATGTATGTACTTCGTTATGATATAATGTGCTGTATCCATGGGTTGTTTGGTGAGTTTGCGACTGTGATCTACAGATGTAGTACTCGACCCCGCTGCTGTTGTTACACCTGAACCTACACCTGCTGTGGACACTTCCTCTGCCTCGGACTCCTCCTCATCTTCATCCTCATCCTCGGAATCTGACTCGGCTTCCTCATCGGCGTCTGACTCTGCCTCATCATCGGCCTCTGACTCTTCTGCCTCAGACTCTTCTTCCTCTTCTTCCTCCTCTTCCTCGGAGTCAGCCGGAGCCAGCACTGAGGGTATGTATGTGTGTGTGTGTTCTGGCTCTGGTCCCCCCACATTGAAACGCTTCCACAAAAATGAACACTGGACTAGAAACTGAAATTACACCCCACTCATTCCATACCCTCAGTGCCGGAGCCAGCACTGAGGGTATGTGTGTGTGTGTTCTGGCTCTGGTCCTGATCAATATCTGCGAGAGGGTTCGTATGCATTTGTGTGTGTGTACGACACAATGCATTAACCTTAAGAAAGGGGAAGTGAAATGTTTACGCCTGTGTACTTGAAGAGGAAGGAAAACAGGATTCACGGTTGAGGTAGTAGCTGTTTGGGGTCATAAAGCCAAACCGTGTAGTTAAAAGTGTGTGTGGTCCGCGTGCGTTTCCCTCAGCTCCAGAAGTGATCATGAAGAGAGACCTGGCCTCCATCTTGTTGAGGAGGAGGAGGGCCGCCCCCGCCATACCTGCAGCCCCTGCAGCCCTCACCCCCCTCCAGCTGGAGAGGTAACACACATTAACCCTCACGCAAGGCCTTCTGGGAAAGATCTACCATGGGGCCTTTTCTGAGATGTAGAAGCATAAATTAGTCCTTTAACAACCATGGGTGTCAACTGGTTATGAGGCGGTTGTTGCAGTGTGCTGACGCAATGGTGCTTAGGGAACGCGGTACGGTTAATGGCTTCCGCAGCTACACCACATGAGGTCAATGTTGTCTTTGCGTGCCCGACATAACATGTACAAGCAGTACAGTCTGGCTTCAAACCTGTGTATTGTAAAATGCAGAACATATAATGATATCAGCGATTTCCTCTGAGTTCTTTTTGAGTCTCTGAACAACATTCTCCCTCCCTCTCCCCCTCTCTCTCTCTCTCTGCCCACTTAGCCTTAGCGAGGTGTGCGAGCTGAACGTGGCGTGCGATGACATGGCCGACACCGAAGGCATCGTTGCAGCATACACCGCTTACTACGGCCCCGTCCCCTTCTAAAAGACACCATCCGAACCACCTAAGCTGTTTTTTTACTCATAGAGTATTATCTGACGTTGTTGGTGTAAACTACATCTTTGTGTATGTTCCTAAAGGGGCAATGCTAGAAACATATCAAAGAGGAACTACTCCTGCCTTCTGTTTTGGAACCCAACTACCAGTTTTTTTGGCTGTCTGAAAGCCATGAATCCATGTGAAACTGTCCTTTCAAGTGCAGACTGTAAGTTTGTATATTTGTAATGTACGAGGAAGCGATGTTTCGCATTGAGCTTTGGTAACAAGGAGATACTCCAAACAAGGTCTGTGGAAACTACAGTATAGAAGTGTATATTGATGAATGCAATAGTATCACAAATGGTGCTAAAACAGCAAATGTATTGTCCTGATGTATCATGTTTATCCTTTTGTAGTATTACGCTTAGTTGAAATGCACATCATTTATCTTCAAGGTAACAAAAGTTATTTGCATCTGAAAGAAAATACATTATTTTGTCTTGTTAATAGTGTCCTTACTATTAATTTTTCTCTGGTTAATGAGTTGGTGTATATGGCTGATAAAGGCCAATTTAAGGTGTGGCTAAGAAATGATTTAGGTGATATGACGACCAGAACCTTTGGCCTTTGAATGAAAACATGTTTAAAAATATATAAATTATAACAGACAAAAAAGCTAAATACATATGGCCTATGTAGCTTACAGGAAGCCAGCAAAGCAGGAACCATACTGAAATGTATGATGGGCTGGTATACTGGCACACCGCGAACATTGAGGACGTAGAGTAGAATTTGAGTAGAATTTGAGTCACGTGTTTGTTCTGACACATTACCTTTTTCAGCTGATGTCAAAATTATCTAAATTTCTATCGCATTCTTTACCTGTCACGACTCTGTCTAGAATGTAGGCAGTCCTCCAGGGTAGTAGGCTGTTTCCTGGCCTAGGTTTCACGTGACCGCGCGGCCACAGTTCAGAAACTGCGCGCACAGCACTGAAGAGAGACTAACCAAACGGGAAAATAGCGTTTGAAGATAATTATCGTGGGGAAATATATTGGTTGGATGTCGGCAATTGTGGAAAAAATGGAGTTTCTCATAGGAAGCCCGTTCACTACGCCTGTCGGACAAAGAATAGGTAGGCAGTAGGCTACGTTTGTTATTTCGTCTCAGAACTACGAAACTTGTGCAATTTAGTCACTATAGTTAGGCTACTACTGCTAATCTAAATTGAAACAAAATCATATTAAACTATATTAAAGTCAAGTTCACTAGGCTTCAGAGTCAAAGTTTAAAATCCAAACGTAGAATTGTAATGGGGTTAATCAATTATGGTTAATATTGGACTTTAAAGATGTATTCTAAATCAATAATAAAATAGCGGTGGGTCTTAGAATTGCAATGTCCCATTCGATTCGTCATCTGATCTTGCATGACATCAAATGTAACGAATCACAAGGAGTGTCAAAGTTTCATTTTTAACTTCCTCATTCGACATTGTAGGGGGACTGTTACTTGCAGGCTACTTTCCCTATTTCAATACATACCCTGTTTTGACCTAATTCCTGTAGCCAACTGAAACTGGACATGACAAAAGTTGTATTTGAATGTAGGCCTATGTAAATGTATTCAAGCTAGGTTCCAGTAGTCAGTTCAAACACCGTTACTTAAAGGGCCTTGATGGATGGATGATTGAAAGATGACGTGATGGATGTTTAGATTTGTGAAGCTGACTATCCACATTTGCGATAGGCTAATTAAACGATTATTTATTTAGGCTAAGTCATACAGATAAGAAAGTCTTCCTTCCTGGGCATCCTTTCCAACTCCCTCATCCGTTACATGAATGCATCAGCTACCTCCCCAAGAACGTTAACCGAAGCAGCTGACAGTCACATGAAAAAGGAGTGAGGGGGGGGGGGGCTGTGAAATGTGAGTGAGGCAAAGGGAAGGGGAGAGTAAGGGGGTTGGGAGTGAGTGGGAGGATGTGTGCAGGGGGGAGTAGGAGGGAGAGAAGGAGAATTAGGGAATTATAAAGGGTAAATCAGGGGCCTATTGAGTGCAGAGGGGAGTGCAGACGCTGGCAGTAATCACACGGCACCTCAGCTTTAGTTGGACCTGAAAAATAAGACTGATTATTCAATGGTAATCCAATCAAGCAATAACAGTGATTGTGTGTGAACTAAATGCATAATTCAAATATCAAGACAGTCCTTCTACAAGTTCCAAAACGTTTTCAGTTGAGAGAGAGAATATATTATTTTCAGGATGTTTAAGTTGTGGAATTCAGTGTTACATTTACATTTAGTCATTTAGCAGACGCTCTTATCCAGAGCGACTTACAGTAAGTACAGGGACATTCCCCCCCGAGGCAAGTAGGGTGAAGTGCCTTGCCCAAGGACACAACGTCATTTGACATGACCGGGAATCGAACTGGCAACCTTCGGATTACTAGCCCGATTCCTTCACCGCTCAGCCACCTGACTCACCCACGATCTTCCTGAAATGATCATTACTGTATGGCCAGGAGCCTGTTGTTTCCTGTGTTGAAATGTTAATAAATGGTATTCTGAGTCTCCACATTGGTTATGTGCTCTCCCAGTCCTAACTGTGTGTCACGGGTTGTTGACAGAGCGAGCCACCAGCGAAGCCCTGCAGTCAGAAGACTGGGGCCTCAATATGGAGATCTGTGACATCATCAATGAGACGGAAGAGGGGTATGGAGGTCTTCATTGTAATAATCATTGCAACTGCCGTTTTCCAATTACTGCCGCGTCACTCTCCACGTCAAACAGCCAGACGACGCCGATAACTATTAGGAGAATAGGAACGCGACATCGATTTCACTCAGACTGACGTCCAATGTCTTCCACCTTTTGTTGTGTTATTGCCTTTGACCCCAGACCCAAGGATGCCACCAAAGCCATAAAGAGGAAGATCGTGGGCAACAAGAACTTCAGAGAGATCATGTTGGCGCTGACCGTGAGTGGACCTCTCTTTCATTTGGTTCGGTCCATCTCTCACTTTCCCACTTGCGTCTGTCCACTTATTGAAGCTACAGAGTGTGTCTTTAATTTGGACTGAGTCTCTGATAGCGCTTGTTTCCCAATACCCCTCCCTTTTTTTACCGTGGTTTTAAAAAAGGTTCTGGAGGCGTGCGTGAAGAACTGCGGCCACCGGTTCCACGTTCTGGTGGCGTCTCAGGAGTTTGTGGAGGGAGTTCTAGTCCGTTCCATCCTTCCCAAGTACAACCCACCCACAGCTCTACACGACCGAGTACTGAGCCTCATACAGGTGTGAGATACAGACATTATGCTTTACGAGAGGTGCTAGGTGCACCCACAGGTACTGAGTGCTGGAATGCTCCTTGGTGTTGAGCCTTATGTAAGTGGAACAAGTGTCATTGTTGTTGCTCGTCAGTATTGCTTTGTCTCTCACGTGCCCACTCGGGGATGGAACTCGGGTCCTCGTAAACTCGTTGACCTCCTTTCATAAACACCCCTTTAAGTAGCTACGCCACCGAAAAGCTAGCCATTTGCCGGTGTGGGCGGTATTTATACTAAGGATTGAGTTTAACTAATTCAACTCTGTTATATAAATCTAAGTGTGTGCTCCAGAAATACTGCATTCTCAATACCATACCGTACATGGTAGGACGGGAAACTCACTTTTGAACCATCAAGAGGTTTCGATGGTGACTATCCATCAGTGTCACCCCAAATGAAGTGCTTCTCCAGTTTTGTTTACAGTTTACCATTTGTCATGAGTCCAGTTTCCTTGCACAATGTCTGTTCGATAGTTTATTTGACAGCAGCCAACTATTAGCCTCCTCGTTCATTTTGCAATAATAAGATGACTCGTTGCATTCAATGACTTAATGTCACCTCCAGCCCACTCTGTCTAAATGGCCCATTAGATATAATGGAAAAATTGTGCAGAATGACAACATGGTTAACAGACCGCTTTTCTGAATGGGACAAAGCCTTTGTGTCGATGTCTTTCGTAATGTCAATGGGTTTCAAAAGGTCTCACTCTCATTTCGTTTCCACCTTCCCTTTTCTGCTCTCTATTCCTCTACCTGTCTCCCTGTCGCATTCCGTCTCATTTCTCTCGGTCTCCCCCTCCGTAATCCACGCGCTTTCTCTCTTCCTCTCTGACCGTCCTGCTCTTTTCCTATCCATGCACACTTTCTCCCTCTACCCTGTCCTCTCTCTTTCTTTTTTTCCCCCTCCTCCTCCCTCTCTTTCCTCCCTTCCCTCCCAGGCGTGGGCGGACGCGTTCCGGAACTCTCCCTCCCTGGCTGGGGTGGTGGGCGTGTACGAGGACCTGAGGAGGCGGGGCCTGGAGTTTCCCATGACAGACCTGGATGCCCTGTCGCCCATACACACGCCCAACCGAGTGAGCCAGACACTCACATTCGTGCGCGTTGGGTGGATCGCACCCGCGCTATTTCTTTCTTTCCTTCCTCCCTCTTGATATTTCATAGAAACGACTTGGGGTTTCTCGTCTTTCTAGAGCATTCCAGAGAACGGCACGGACATAACCGCGGCCGCGCCTTCTGCTGATGCTCAGACGCGCCCTGCTGCGTCGACGTCCACCTCTGCCCTTCCCCGGAGTGCCCCTACCCAGAGTGCTTCACTTGCACAGCCTAGCGAGGGGCCTGTGTTCATCCCTGCCGAACAGGTACTGCTGCTTGATTGACAGACCTGTCAATCACCTTGTGATAGTTACATTTGACGTTGTCCATAGCCCAGTCAATGACTATTCCTGGCCGTGTTCCACTTGGAAGTGTTCAAAAATGCTGATTAGCTCGTCTGCACTTCCAGCATGTTTAAACACAGAAGCAAACCTAAACAGCCAAACCTGTGGTTAAACCACACAGAGTTTTATTTAACCCCCACAATAGCACAAAGGGAAATTACTTGTGTGTATCTTGTGGCTTTGAAAGGAAATGCTGTTTCAAACAGACCTGATTTCGGTAGAAGAATGCAACTGTGTTTTTTTAGAGACACTATTCAATGATGAACCTTGTGGTTGTGTTTGTGAACGCCCTAAGGAGCAGAAGCTAAGTGCAGAGTTGGCGCTGGTCAGGGGCAACCTGACCGTAATGACTGAGATGCTCAACCAACTCACACCAGGCCAGAGTGCACAACAAGACACAGAGCTGCTTCAGGTGTGTGTGTGTTTTCACGAGTGGAGTCTGTCCGAAATATCTGCGTTTCCTTCTTGCTTCGTTACTTGCTCTCTTTCACCGTATTCTACCTGTACGACGACTCTCCCCTCTCTTGTTTCGTCTTGTTTAACTTAGAAACCTGTGAGACCACCTCTTCTGGGAGCACTGCAGATATTCTCTCTCTCTCTCTCTCTCTCTCTCTCTCTCTCTCTCTCTCTCTCTCTCTCTCTCTCTCTCCATCTTGTCATAACTCCCAACATTTTGGTGCAGAACGTAAAAGTAAGAGCGATTATTGAGTCTCTCTGTGCACCCACCTCTCCTTCTCCATTCCTCCTACTTTTTACCCCTCCCTCCCTCCGAGAGCAGCAGCTGTACTCGGTGTGCAAGAGCATGCAGGGTAGGGTGGTGGAGCTCATCCCCAGACTGGTGGACGAGGGCCTCATCGCGGAGCTGCTGGTGGTCAACGACGACCTCAACAACGCCTTCATCCGTTACGACAGGTACTGTGCAGGAAGCAGCCATCTTTGACATGACGGGCCAATCTAAAGCCAGGCACCCCTCCCATACCTGCATAGTGGGGTGTGAGTGAAGGTACAGTGCAAGTCAAAAGTTTGGACACATTTTCCCATGAATGGGAAAACCTTTGACTGGTACTGTACGTTATGTTCACCTCTCTGGAGGAAGATTGTTTTATTGCCTGCTATTTAGACCAACTGAAGGGTTTGTAAAACAGTAAATCATTTTGCAATGATGGCTATGTTTTTCTTTAGGTTTGACAGACTTAATAAGTCACAGAGAACCACTCCACAGCAGGTAACGCTATCCTTTTGAAGTATTTCCTTGTACTCTTTAGTTTACTCGATAGTTTACATAACCGATTTAAAGACTTCGACCAAATGTTTCCTTGTCCCAAACAGACCCCAAACAACAGCTCCTCCAACCTCATCAACCTCAGCCCCACCCCAAAGCCCCTCAGCCAACCAGTGACCTCCATAGCTCCCAGTCAACCAGCAGCTGGCTCCCCAGCCAATCAAAGTCCGGCGCCTCAACTCTGTAAGTAACATCCAGCAGAGATGTATTTCAGTCTGAACTTCGTCCCTTCTCCCCTCCCAGCAAAGTCCAATAACTTTTTTATAGAATAGATCCTAAAGGATAAAAAAAAAAAGGTATAAATGCTGCTGTTTCCTTCTCTCACTGTGGTTCCTGTTTCCTCTGGGGGGCGGGGCAGGTCCAGCAGAGGAGGCGGAGTTTGATATGTTTGCCCAAACCAGGGGCAACTCCCTGGCAGAGCAGAGGAAGAGGTGAGGGCGGTCCCTGGCTCTCCAGAAACTGGCCCTATACGTACTATATACAGTATATACCATGTGTGTTTACACACACACGCACGCACGCACACACACACTGTTTACCGAATAATTGAGATGGACTCCATATAACTCCATGGGATGTGTACGTGTGTGGGAATATTCACTCCTGTGTGTGTGTGTGTGTGTCCAGTGTGCGGTATGAGGACCCCGGAGCAGTGGAGGGCCTCGCGGGGGCCTTGGACACCAGGTTGCAGGTTACAGGAGCAGTCAATCCACGGGTCAGTGCCAGTAACCATGTACTCCCACACGATCTCTGTCAGTCTCTGTTTCTCTCTCTGTCTCTGTAAAGCTTCCCCTTCGTTTCGTTGCACTCAAACCTAAGAATAGGTTGGCCAATCAATCAACGGTGGTAGCATGTCGTGGCTTTGAGCGATGATGGGGTTGGAAAGTCATCCTGTCATTGGGAGCCTTGCTGTGCCAGGAGATAACTAAATGTCAGCTTTAATGTCAAGCTCTGCAGTTGAGGAACAGCTCAATTAGAGTGAATGTAGAAAGGGTTCCGAATGACAACATCCATCCTGGGGAAGCGGACACCAGAGGGAGAGTCGCCTTATGTCAGATTAAGAAGCGTGACTGTCACAAATGACCCTTTGTCTCTCTCTCTCTCTGCCCTTGCTCTACTTTTCTTTTTTTTTCTTTTTCTTGTGCTTTCTTAGCATGTTCAGAAATATTCCGAATGCTAAAAACAGGACACAAATAATCTCCCCCTCTCCCCGCCTTTATTACACACACATCGACACACTCTCTCACTTGTTCTTTCTGACACGCCTTGGTTTCTCATCCTCTTTTTTCAGGTCACGTCATCCAAGAACCCCACGTTGGATGAAATTGACAGGTGGTTGTCGTCAGACACAGTAAGTTTATTTCTTTATTATTTTTTTTATGAGTTTTTGTATAAAGTTTCAAAGGTTTTTAAAAACAGCCAGTCTCTACCAAATATTTGCCTTGTATTTACAGCCACCTGATTCTGTTGTCTCCGACGGGGTGACTAGTGATGGTATGGCCTGATATCTTTCATCATCCACAGTGTCATCCTCATTATCTTGTTTTTAAATAGAGCTACCCTTTTTTCCAGCAAGGATTGCTTGTGGTGGTAGTCTTAATATCAGTCGTGTCAATTGCTACATAAACTTGACCTCTCTGACAAATTTTTCCCTCTACCCCCCCCCCCCCACCCCTTTGCAGAATTTGACAAGTTCTTGGAGGAGAGGGCGAAGGTGGGGGACCAAGCCCCTGCACGCAGCCAGCCCCCCACTACCTCAGCCAGACCGCCACCCCAATCTGCCCAGCAACAAGACAGGTCATCACATGACCAGCTTTTCTCACTCTAAGAGTAAAGAAGCACTGCAAGACTGGACTGATCACGGCGGGTCTACATGAACTGGTCAGCACACAGGAGGATACACACACACACTGTTGTAAGTCTACTTTAGACGTGACCAGTGAAACACACAAACAACCAGTGACACATTCATTTGTCAGAAGTGCCTTTGAATGCCTGCAATCCAAAAATGTATGTATTTGTGCCCCTTTCTTTCTCCTTCACACACACACACACACACACACACGCGCGCACACACACACACACACACACACACACATCACTACATGTGGGCTTTTCAATTATGCAATATATGTATTTGCTAATTGCTGTAGCCATACTGTGTGGAAATACTGAGACTATCAAAGAAATGCCTGAAGCAGCATTAAACCTTAGACGGAATAATCTTTGATTGTAGTATAGCATCTGTATAGGTCGTTGTGCATATTAAATGTAATATTAAAATGTAAGAGAAGAAAACCAAAATTGTTTGAAATTCTAACATTAAACAGTGTTGAAAGCAACTTGATGTTGTCGTAGGACAGCTTTGACCATGAACAAGTGATTCCAGTAACAAATAAATGGGTCTTTGGTCCTGACAAACATATTTGGTCTGGGTTTGCTAGTTTGTTGTGCTTACAGAGCAGCCTATCATTAGTGTGAATGGGAGTTCACTCACGTGTCTCTTCCTTTTATCTGGGTTCCCAAGCTCTATTTACTGGTGTCTGGGGGTCACCATGACACTTCTGATTGGGGAATTAGGATCTCACCTCAGATCAGCTTTTCGCCACAGCAAACGTGTCCACCACTACTATGATTATTGTATTAGACTTCAATATTGGGCTATGCAGTATCTGTGTCTCAATTGACAATCTTTTTGTAACCAACCAGTGGCTTTGTCTTAAATGACAACCTATTCGTGGCCTATCAGTAGCTGTTTCTCAAATTACAGGTATACTACTTGCCATGAGTTGAAGGACCACATTGGTCAGAATGTGAATGACTGAAAGATGTGAGAGAATTGAGTGCCTAGTTCTGGCCTTAGCTGATAATTTGCCTGTTTTTCAGGTGATAAGGTGTCTATTTCTCTGTGTTATTGTACCGGAGCTCAAGGATGTCTGCTGTGATACACTGGGTACAAAAACATGAGGAGGTTGATTCTGGGGACCTGGGAAGCTATTTATTACACAGTATCCAGGAATCCTATTACAAGAGTGGGTTGGAGAAATGTTACACTCTTTGTATTCTTAAGTTGGCTAAACCTATGAAGTAAGAATTCCATGCACTTGAGTGTCTAGTGTTGCCTACTCTGCGCCAGGGTGAGTTGATTTAACTCAGCTTCTGAAGACAACCTTGAACCTACAAAATGACAAGATCGGTGAACTGGTGGAGGAACAGCCGCACTTTGTTGCTTTGGGTGTCTCTGATTATCCGTTTTAATGGTTCTAGCACCTCTATGTATTTTCAAAACCAGGAACCCTCACACACTGAACCCCTGAATGACCAGAGGGACACTGACTGGTATTTGACATTTTTACGTTCCAAACCAGTTACTTCTTCTGAGCCAGTCCGACCTTACTTGCTTTCGTTAAACGTGGAGGACTACCATTACACACCAAAACCAAAACACCTTCGCCCACGCCGGCTCCTACGCGTTTTGGGTTCGTCTTTTGATCCGTTCTGGATGTCAATTCAGCGTCCCTCTGAAGAGGGGGTCTGGGCGTTGGCGGGGGGAAATGATGTGGCCAAGTCTGGGCAAACTAGATCTCATGGACATGTTCCAAATGCGTCCTTACCGAACTACACTGTAAACAAGGTGTTCAACTTAAGCGCGTCTCCAGAACTGACCGAGGGCGCAGCGCGGTATCAACGCAAACTTGAAAAGGAAACCGAGGATTTGGATTTGAGCTCACTGCCCTTAAATGTTGTTAGTTCAGTCCGAAACTGGTTAGTCAGTTACGCCACCTGTGGCTTGCGCTACAAGTGGGTTGATATGGGTCCAGTATTTTGGCCACGCTGGCTTCGCCACACTGACTGTGAAATGCCAGGTGCATCCCAAAGTTGCTCTTTCCCCAGCGGCATGGTATGCCGACGGGCACAAGTTACTCATCTTAAAATCCTTGCCTTCCATTGCACGGAACACGAGGATGAAGACGGCGTTGGGTTGAAGGGGATTGCGGGGTCCGACAGGGTCATTGTGGTGGGATCAGGGCCTTCAGGCAAAAAGTGCATGTGGAGGCAGGTGCCTTACCCAGTTGTTACCGCGTGTAAATGTTCATGCAAAGAATTTCTTTGATTTTCCAATTTTGTTTTTTGATTGAAAAACAATTTCATGTAAGCCTAGTCTTTCTATGTGACTTCCTGTGAAATTACTATTGACTTAGTAATAAGTAAAATACAGGTTGTAATCAATTTGTTTATTACCATCCTAAGTGATAATTGTAGGCTATTCCAAGTGTTAGTTTTAAGGCTATCAACAAAAAAAAGTTTGTTATTTCAACAATGAGTGTTGGTAATGTTTTTTGGGGGGCTTTGTTTGAAGTGTTTAATTGACAAGATTTTACAAAAGCTCTCCCGAGGCTGGTAGGCACATTTTGTTGCTTGATAACGTGCTCCACCTAGTGTAGCCTAGGCAGGCTACCAGAAATGTGCTCATCCTCACATTTAACTATTCCGCTCTGTTCAAATGTTAGTAAAAATATTGAATAACAACGTTTATAACAACGGCTAATAAATAAGCATGATCCTTTAAGTCCAGTTCATAACAACAACTGCATCTGCAACACAAGCACCCTAACACAAAGTTCCTCTAATTAAAATGCTGTTTTACATTCAGCGTCTTTTTAAATCTACGTGTCTTATGTTTATCATTGTTTAAATTGTGCTTAATATATACAGTATATTTAATACGTGTGATAAGTGCGCTGAAGTTAGACTACGTATATTTTTAGAAACTTGGAGACATAAAATATTAAGTAAATATGGTACCGTCTGTTAACCCTTTTCACGGCATCTAATCGAATTTGGTACATTCCAATTGCTGACCTGTACACAAGATGGCTGCATTGGAGGAAGAATTTGAAGATGCGCCCGACGTTGAGCCATTAGAACCGACGTTAAAAAACATCATCGAGCAGAAATCTTTAAAATGGATATTTGTAGGAGGAAAGGGTGGCGTTGGCAAAACGACGTGCAGGTAAGTGAAGGGAGAAATATGCTTCGTCACATGGTGACATCAGTACTCGCCGCTTGCTAGCTGTTGCTAACGTCACTAGCACCAAGGTGTACGTTGTAGCTGTAAACAACAAAAGCAACAACCAAATCTCTAAATGGTTTCGACATTTAACAGAATACTCTTTGTAGATTGCATTGTGGCTTTAATTTAATGTCAGTGGAAACGTTTTAATAGCTTGTTAGTGCCTAGTTTAGCTAACTTGACTAACCAGATAGTCTAGTGCTACACAGTAGCTAGCTTGCTGTCAAAACGCCAATCGATTGATAGCTCTCATTCATTGACATTGGTTTAGCTAGAGTTAGTTATTTGACACTAGTATCAACTGAATTATTCGTGTTGTTTAGACTTTGCAAGTTCCCTATTTTAGCCGTCAACTTGACAAGCAAGGTACATGAAATGTACTGTATCTCACAACTTTAGATAGTGGCTCATTCAAACAAGCAGATCGCATTACAGTCAGTTATGACTTAAGGTAGACTATGACTTAACTTGGTGTTAGAATTGCCCCTACAAGTATAATGGATTGTCATCCTTTTCAATGTAAGATACAGTACATGTTCCTTTTTGAAACTCCATTATAAAAATATCTGAGTTTGGCTATTACGCAAAGGGCTTCTAACAGTCTAATTTCACCCTCCCTCGGGCACGACACAGCTGCAGTCTGGCTGTCCAGCTGGCCGCTGTTCGCGAGAGTGTGCTCATCATCTCCACTGACCCCGCGCACAACATCTCAGATGCCTTCGACCAAAAGTTCTCCAAGGTGCCCACCAAAGTCAAGGGTTATGACAACCTATTTGCCATGGTAAGTCGAACTGGGTCACAGAACTATATATAACATAATAAATCTGTGCCGTTTTAAAATCGGAACGATTAAGTTGTGTCTCAATAAGGTTTGGAGGCATCGGACATGAATGGAAAAAAACATCATCCATTTCTGTTACCAAACAAAGAAGCCTGTGTGATTCTATCAATGAAATCTGTGGCCAAAGCATCACATGTGCCTTTCTAGTGCACGTTGGTGTTAGTCTCACATGAAGAGATGAGATGCTCGTTAGTCATTGTTTTGGTAAATGTCGAAGCTGCCGGAGGTCTCATAAACAAAACTTGTTATTAAAACTCACACTGTCAAAATGTGTGCGTGTGTGTGTTCCGTACATCCCTGTGTGTGTGTGTGTGTGTGTGTGTGTGCGCGAGCGCAGGAGATCGACCCCAGCCTGGGTGTGGCGGAGCTCCCAGACGAGTTCTTCGAGGAGGACAACATGCTGAGCATGGGCAAGAAGATGATGCAGGAGGCCATGAGCGCCTTCCCAGGCATCGACGAGGCCATGAGCTACGCCGAGGTCATGAGGTCAGATACTGGCGGGGGCGGGGTAACACTTAGGGACCATACACATTATAAACACTGTTACAGCTGTCTGGGCCTCAAGGAGCTAAGCTGAACTTGACTGACCTGTGTGGGTATTTTAGCTGGAGAGACCTTTCAACCTGAAAAGTAACAGCGTCAGGATGAATATTTGATTTGGCCTTTTATTTGAGATGTAGTCAAGACAATATGGGAACGTCTGACACCTTTTCAAGCTGTTTGCGTTCATCGTGCCGTCTCTTCTTCTGTGGCGACAGGTTAGTGAAAGGCATGAACTTCTCAGTGGTGGTGTTCGACACTGCCCCTACTGGCCACACACTGCGCCTGCTCAACTTCCCCACCATCGTGGAGCGAGGCCTTGGTCGACTCATGCAGATAAAGAACCAGATCAGTCCCTTCATATCCCAGGTACTGTCTAGGCAAACCTGTCTGGGCATTGTAGTAATTTTTTTGAAATGGAGTTGTACCCTACAAAATTCCAACTCTTTTCAATGTGGAACTGCAAGTTGACTTTTGTCTCTCACACTCTTATTTTGTTCTCTTTGACGCCTCTCCTATTTTAATATTCTCTTCCTTTTGTGTCTCTACCACCTAAATGATTTATTTATGTCTCTTCCTCTGTGTTTACACCCCCCCCCCCCTCCTGTGTGTGTGTCCCCTCTTCAGATGTGTAACATGCTGGGTCTGGGGGACATGAATGCAGACCAGCTGGCCTCCAAGCTGGAGGAGACGCTACCTGTCATCCGCTCCGTCAGTGAACAGTTCAAGGATCCCGTAAGTCCCTCCTCTTCTCAGGTCCACACACTGTGTGCCGCCATGGGTACAATTGACCTTTGTGTGTGTGTGTGTGTGTGTGTGTGGGTGAGAGAGGATGTATGTGTGTGTGTGAGGATGTATGTGTTTTCCCCCCCCTGAGATTTACCTCCTACGCTGCTTAAGATGCCGTCTGGTGTCCGTCCGTTTGTCTGGGCTGGTGTCTGACTCACCCCCTCACCTCCTCACCCCCTCCCAGGAGCAGACGACCTTCATCTGCGTGTGCATCGCAGAGTTCCTGTCCCTGTACGAGACGGAGCGGCTGATCCAGGAGCTGGCCAAGTGTCGCATCGACACGCACAACATCATCGTCAACCAGCTGGTGTTCCCCGACTCTGAGCGGCCCTGCAAGATGTGCGAGGCCCGCCACAAGATCCAGTCCAAGTACCTGGACCAGGTAATGGAGCTTGGGTGGGGGGGGAGAGCGAGAGTGTGTGTGTGTGTGTGTGTGTGTGTGAGGGTAGTTTTAGATGGAGAAAGATACAGTACTGTGCAGAAGTCTTGCGCCTGGGACACACTGGCTGCGAAGCGCCTGGAAGCGCCGCCTTTTTTCTTTCGGCGCTCATGTTATCAAATTGGACCGCCCACACAGGCACTACGAAGCGCCGCGATTGGCTCGCACTCTGCAGCGATCGTTTCGGCAGCTGGTCTAATTTTTCCACGAGACGCTTGCGAAGTCGGCTGCAGGGTGATAAAATACACCATATTAGTTGATATATTTTAATATAAAAACATGTTATTATGATTTGACTACATTAATTGTCGACTACGGTGAACATTTGTAAAGTTGTAAACTGTATAATTATTTATAAAATATTACTTTGTAGGCCTGCGTACTTTACCAATATTCACCCTATATAATTTAAGCTACCGAACTACACAATGTTGGTTACGAACGGCCGTTCCATGTGGTTACCCTGATCAAAACGAATGAAAATAAACGGATGGATCTGTTGAGCCAGCATGCCCGCAGTTGTTTCTGAACGGTCTGTCTATTGGCATAGAGAAACGAGTTGTCCCGCGTTGCACACAACACACCCGCTTGCAGACCTACCGAGAAAGAACCCCCAAGTCGATTTTGAAAATCTGAGAAATTCAAGGAGATGGACGACATCAAATTAATTCTCGAAGTTGAAAAGCACAGAGAGTTGTATGACCCCCCCCCAGCACCAATTTGACAAGGACAACGTAGAGAAGGATCAATGCTGGGATGCTGTTGGGGCGGCTGTTGGAATAACACGATCCAAAATATAGCCTATGCCATGTTTATGTACCATGTCAGCGTGACATGTGACACAGGTAAGTTCATAGGAGGTGAAAGGCTTGACGACCCGCGCGGAGAAATGTGCGTCTGGTGTGAACAGCCTCGCGCCATTCGTAGCCGATGATTAGTAGTCATGTTTGACATGAATATTGTCTTTTTTTGTCTTCTGTATTTCTGCGGCAGTAAAAGTGCAATTTTAGCCTTTTCATTTCATTTTTGCTATTTTTTATTTGTATTTTTTTTGCTTTACTTCATGAAAATGTTTTCTCATGCCTAAGACTTTTGCACAGTACTGTATGTGTTTGATTGTTTATGCGGCAGTTTTGTTTGTGTTACGTCACACCAGGGAGAGAGTGGTTTGTTTGTGGGGGCTGGAGGGAACATTTTCCCAGAGTGTCTGTGTCTGTGTCTGTGTGTGTGTAGCCACCTGCAGAGAGAGAGAGAGTGTGTGTGTGTGTGTGTGTGTGTGTGTGTGTGTGTGTGTGGAGCCACCTGCAAAGTGTCATAGCAACATGGATATGTGACATGTGAATATGCCACAGATGGAGGACCTGTATGAAGATTTCCACATAGTCAAGCTACCACTGCTGCCCCACGAAGTACGAGGCGCCGACAAGGTCAACACCTTCTCCCAGCAACTCCTGGAGCCCTACAACCCCCCCACCAAGTGAGACTACACCCCCCCCCCCCTCCCCTCAACATTCACACAAACAACAACAGTCCACAGTCCTCTTCATCCTGCAGCCTGAACTCACCACCTCTTACTGAAACCCACCCACCCACCACCCCCCCCCCCCCCCCCGCCAGTACCGCGGGACCACCCTCCACTTCCTCATTGTCAGATAACAACCGGAACCTACTGCTACAGCAAGCCACACACACACACACACACACACCAATAATTGACATGTAGACTACACACACACGCACTCTCACATGGTGCACATATACAAACACGTCAAATGGAGCGGGTGGAGAGAACGCACACACCACCTGCTCATGTCACACATTTGTGAGAGAGAGAGAGAGAGAGATAAACCGAAGAGGCTCCACACAGGAATGGCTCTTTTTTGTTTTTTTTCTTCTCGTCCCAACACTCGTCATAACCACCCGGGGGGGAAACGCATACTATTCCCACAAAGCATTTTTCCGTCTCCCTCCAAAAACTGTTACCCCAACCTCACCTCACCCCATTTGGTTATCCGGCCTTGGTAATGTTGCAGGTCTCCCCGATGGCAAAGTTTGTCCGGTGCTGCTTTGTCGACTTCTCCAGTATGAACCTGCTCTCAGACAACTCGTTTGCTTCATTGGTTTTGCCATGTGGTTCCTATTTAGGCTGTGTCCATTTTGATTTGTTTTTGCTCTTTTTTCTTTTTATTAAAAGAGGAAGTAGGGAACAGGAGGTGGTTGAGGAATGATTTATTTCTGTCTGGTTGTAGGTGAAGATTTGTGTGGGGGTGTCGGGGTGAATAGATAGTTGCAATGAAGAGAGAGGGGGGTGCTTCTAATGTGTGGGGGTGTGTGATGTATTGAACCCCTTATCCGACCAAGACTGCTTGAATACTCTAAAGATGTCTCCTTCCCTTCCCTGAGGGAACATCTGATCTAACATGGTTGGACAGGCTGAAGCATGTAAATCTCTTCACCGCTGCTGCCCATCCAGTTGCTGCAGATCAGGGATTTCCCAGAGAGGAAAAGAGCAAGGATGTGTAAGGCTGCATTTTTAAGAGCTCAAGCAGGCCAAACCCTTCTTAAATGGGCCTCTAATGACCCGATCTACAGTATATACCTCCATTGTTTCTGGCTGTTTGCTCCATGTAACAGTGGTGTACAAACCATCTTCACACCACTGTTTAGCTCTGTGGGAGAGTTGACTTAGTATTACTTTTTAATTTATTGACAAGAATCACGGGCAAGAACGGGCATTGTCAGTGTCCCAGACAGCACTTTGTCACGATCGTATATCTGTTTGGTTCACATGCTTGAAAGAGATAGGTGTCCCCTGCGGTGTTTGTGTAAAGCTTGAAAGTGCCACTTTCTCTCCTCTCCATCCCTCTCTTTTCTCTCCTGTTTAGTCCAGAACTCCCCGTTTGGGCACACCGGAGTGACGTTGGCTTTATCAAATGCCTTAGTAGTGCATTGTTATAAGGAAATACAAATAAAGGATCACTGAATGTTGCTTGAACCCTTGTCCCAAATAAATAAAAGAAGGTGTTGATTCTTTAAGTTGTGGAGAAAAAAAAACTCATTTACATGTTGCATTTTCAATTGCTTGCCTCTTTGTGCACATCTTCTTCCAGAACTGCCAAGCACAAGGAATGCCCGTTTAAAAAAAAAAAAAAAGAATTATCGGTCTAATTGCATACTTTGTAGATACAATACTTGTTTGATTATAACTGATACAGGTGGGGGATTTATGGGGCAGGCCCAGATTAATTTTATGCTAATGACTTTTTATTTATGCTTATTGTTTTTAACGGTGTTATGAAATAAAATAGAGATGAATCAGCGCAGGGACATATGTGTTTCTTTGATGTATGATTCATGTTTCAAACTGTCGAAACGGTAATGAACTGTTCAAATATGTAATTGATGACCGAAGTAGCCTCGTACCCCTTCTGAACGGGCAAGGACACAAAGTCCATGACGCACAGTTAACCACGGATACTCTGCCGGCCGGCTAAATCTGTCATGACAGATCCTGACTTGGCTTCTAACCTCCATCTACTGTTCAGGTCATACAAACAAGCATCCCGCGGAGGCGTTTTAGTGCTTTTAGTACACTTTAGATTTAGCCGCGGACTGGGCAAATTAAGGCACTTGACTTGAAAACAACAGCCTTTCCGGTTGAACACATACTTAGCCAACCATTTAAAAACACAAAAGTTGGGATTAAGTATTTTTACTATATTTTATTTGTCTTTATTCAATTACATTGTCTTTAGTCCTGGTTTCTATGTTTGCTGTACTTTACGCACGCGTGCCCTGACTTTATGGGTAGCTCTTGGCGGCCTGTCGCTTGTGGTCCATCACGGATTTCAAGTGCACTGTGCCGAGTCCTGCTTTCCCTGTCGGGGGGCAGTGCTAACGAGCTCCGTTCTTTCCCGTTTACGGATTTACCCCGGGGCGCCCACCACTGAACGCACCGATGAGGCTGGATGGATTAAGCTATTGCTTTGTGGTTGACTTCTGTATGATGAATCAGTATAAAGAGCTGAAGACTATGGATTGCCTGGTACTCAATTTGTTCTATAAAGACCCTTATATTTCACTGTGAACTAGAAGTTCATTTTACCACAACAACGTGTGCCAATTAAGGACGTGGGCCAATTACGTTCCAAAAATTTGTTGACTCATCTAGTGGCTGCAAGCAAAATCGAAGCGCCATCCACACCAAAAAGAAGGTAAGAAAATGTGTATCCCACAATTACGGGAAACGAGCACGATAACATTATCCACCTCAACATATTAAGCATGAATGGATAACTACCAGTTTCGATAAAATGATGAGCGATCGAGCTTAAGTTACAGTCACTAATTTGAGAGTAAATGATGTGGTCAACAAAATAGGTTCCTTGTATCCTCCCCAAAACTTGTCCGCCTAAATGTACCTACACCTAAATTGGACCATATGATGTTTAACGAAAACTTTGAACTTGTGTCTATATGTTGACTTAAAATGCAACAATGACACATTTGTCTGTTCACACAAGAAACCGCTCTCTGGGGATTTAAACGACGTCATGACTGTCACCTACACAGCGCGGGTGGCCAATGCGCGCTTCTGCGGCTTCTCCAAACTGCTCCTTGCCTGGAGAGGAAGCATATACAAAGTTTTGTACAAGGAGTTCATCGCCTTCTTCGCCATGTACACGGCCATTAGTGTCACTTACAGGTTAGACGGCATTTTACCCCAACTTTAACCAAATAACAATAGCTTACATTTCTCTGAAATAAAACGAGGGATTTAGGCATATATTTAATCTTCGACAGCTGTTAAATAGTTTCATTTAATATTCTTACATCGTTCTCTGATGTTCTTCTCATCAGGTTCTTCCTTTATGATGACCAGAAGAGGTATTTTGAGAAACTGGCAATCTACTGCAACCATTACGCCAGTCTCATCCCCATGTCTTTTGTATTAGGTGAGCCTATACATTCCAGGGCCAGGGTTCAACTAGACACTCGTGGCCTGAACTAATGAAGTCCATGACTAGCATAACATTAGGGTTATAAGCCGGGGGTGGAATCAATGTTATCACGCCTAACCCATGTGAGAGTTCAAAATCCCACAATATCAAATATGAACCATAATTATTTGTTATTATTATTAATTATTATTAAACGGATGAGGAATGCGTTCGTGCCCGCAACAGGTTTCTATGTGACGCTGATCGTCAACCGTTGGTGGAGCCAGTACACCAGCATCCCTTTGCCAGACCGCCTCATGTGCACGCTCTCGGGCGGACTACAAGGTGGAGATGAGCGCGGGCGGCTTCTGCGGCGGACCTTGATGCGCTACGCCAGTCTGTCCGCGCTACTGATACTGCGTTCGGTCAGCACTGCTGTGTTCAAGCGCTTCCCCACCATGGACCACGTCGTCGAAGCAGGTGAGTTTGTGGCTGGGACTAAAGTAAAACATGTTCCACAGTTCGACTCCCAAAGTAGGCCTACCTGTCCCACACATGAGATTGCAGACAATTGTCATAACAATATCACATAAGATTAAATAATATATAGTAATATAGGTTGGTAGAGGGGCAGTTCTATGGGCGTATGTGAAGCCCTCTGTGACATTGCTTCTGAAAGGGCTATATAGGGATATCATTCTCTGTCATGCCCTTTCAGGCTTCATGACCAGAGAGGAGCGTAAGAAGTTTGAGAGCCTCCATTCTCCCTACAACAAGTACTGGATACCCTGCGTGTGGTTCACCAATCTTGTGGCCGTGGCCCGCTGTGAGGGGAGGGTCAAAGATGACAGCACCCTCAAACTGCTGCTGGAGGTTGGTACACACACACACAAACACTAACAGGAAAAATGCAATACTGTGTAGGTTCTAATCATGGTATTTCAAACACGTGCACATTGTCTATTATCAGGAACTCAATGAATTCCGAGGAAAGTGCAGCTTGCTTTTCCACTATGACATGATCAGTGTGCCTCTGGTCTACACCCAGGTAAGTGTGTGTGTGTGGGGGTGGATGCGAGCGAACCAGTGTGCATGAGTACATGTTCAAGCACTGAAAACCTCTCTGTTAAACTTGTCAGTGACAATCATGACATCATCTTCTCTGCCCGCCCCCAGGTAGTGACCCTGGCCGTGTACAGCTTCTTCCTGGTGTGTCTGATTGGCCGCCAGTTCCTGGACCCCAGCCAGGGTTACCCGGGTCACGACCTGGACCTCTACGTGCCTATCTTCACCCTGCTGCAGTTCTTCTTCTACGCTGGCTGGCTCAAGGTTAGAAGATAGGGCTGTACATGTCATAAAGTAGTTCCAATTATGGTCCCTCTCACTGTCACCTCACAAACAGCCAGAGTCCATGGACCAGAGGGCTTGCAGACCGAGGCTTAGCCCCATCACCCCACTCCCCTTCTGCCTGTGTTTCACATGGCATATGCACCTAATGGCAATCATGGTTCAAAGAGGGAGTTGAATATGAACTACGTTTCCCATCTGCCTCTTTCCTCATCTGTCTCCAAGGTCGCAGAACAGCTGATCAACCCCTTTGGAGAGGATGACGATGACTTTGAGACCAACTGGCTGATTGATAGGAACTTTCAGGTCTGCATCTCTGATTATATGTTCCCATTTGCTAAGAGTCGATGTGTAGGTTTATGTTCGCTTTTGGGTGTTTTGTGCATGTGTGTGTGTGTGTGTCATTACCGGTAACTCTCTAATAATGCCAGGAATCGTAATCACCGACTGCATCACGGGCACTGTGCACTAGTTACTCTAATTGTGAGACCCGACAAGCCCAAAACAGGTACGCGCGTGTGTTAACAGACGTGTGTTCAACGTGCGTGCGTGTCGTCCATCCCTCATCCCTCAGGTCTCCATGATGGCAGTGGACGAGATGTACGCCGACCTGCCCATCATGGAGAGGGATCGTTACTGGAACGACTCCAACCCGCGGCCGCCCTACACCGCCGCCACGCTCTTTGTGCTTCGCAAGCCCTCCTTCCAGGGCTCCACCTTCGACATGGCGTACGTCCTCGCTAAACCGAAACACACACTCGGTCACACACACACACAAGCCCACAAACGCATGACGAAAAAATAGTTAAGGGCGTCATTTTAAGTCGAAATTCACTTGACCGGATCCCAATTTTGTCCATCGAGAATGCAATCATTTCAGTTCATTTGGGGCAAATAGGCAAAGTGCAAAACCTTTCCCCTATAGTCACTGTCTGCGTGCGTGCATGCTCAACAAAGCAGAGGTGACGAGCAGATGTGATCCATTCCCCCCCCTTCAGGATCCCTAAAGAAGAGATGCATTTCCAGCCTCTGGAGAACATTGCTGAGAACCTGGAGGAGTCTGGCAATCACCACCCCAACATGGCGCTCTTCAACCGCCTTCTCAGCACCGCCCCCTCCCCCACCGGCCTCATGGGCGGGGCCCTCCGCCGGACCTCCGCCCAGCTCATGAGGTTCCGCCGCTCGCCCAGCATCGACCCGCCGTCCTCCATCGACGATAACGATGACGACGACAGCGGAGGGGGAGGGGGGAAGGTGGGTGCGGGTGTGTCGCTGCCTTCAGTGCTGGGCCAGGACACCCAGAGTACCCTGTGCAGCTACGGGGGTGGGATCACCTCTCGTACCCCCCTCCTGGAGATCCAGTTCGGGGTGGAACGGGACAGGCAAGGGGGGTCCCTCCCCAGCCAGATGGAGGAGGATGGAGAGGCGGAAGGGAGGAGTGGAGGTGAGGGCGAGGCAGAGGAGGAAGGCGCAGACGAGGGAGTTAGGGGGAGCTCCGTGCCCCTGCTCCCCCTTCCCCTCCAACCCTCCAGGGAAGCCCCGGTGAGACAACCCCAGGAGGAGACACCCAGACCCGCCTCGGCTACACCCTCCACCACCCGCTCCTCCTCCGTCCTGCCACGCTCCAGACCGGCCCACTCCACCCAGGACCTCCTCAGCACCCGGCCAATTGGCGAGCAGAACAGAGGCACGCCCGGCATTCTGAAGCGATCCGTTGGTGGAGCCCAAATGTCCTTCCTTACTGTCCCATTGGACGAGCCTCAGCGCCTCCGCAGCGTCAGCATGGGGTCAGAGTTTACCGGCTCCTATAATATAATTGGATCAAATCCCCTTGACCCACAATCCTCAGCTTGAACTGAACAGGTAGTGAAGTGAACACATTTAAGATAACGTAAAGATGTGATGGACACAGTTAGATGAATGACACAATTACAATTATCCACCGTGGTCACTCATTTTCTCTCTTATTGGATAACTTTTCATTTTTGTATCAGACTCTCGAATAAAGTAGAATTCAAAGCTAAGAACTTAAGTAAAACTAATCCTAGTTGTACTCCTGACAACTTCAAATAAACTTTTCAATAACAAGCACTTCACTTTTTGTGTGAATTTTATTGAACAAATAAATTAAATTCAAGACAGAAAAGCTGAAGAGACACAGCAAGTTTGTATTTTGATCAGCAGGGGGCAACAATGCACATAAAATTTGTATTTCCTCCACAATAACGGGGCAGAAGGATTTCCTCCAGGTTCCTTCCTCACCACAGCCACAGGGGGACTACCTCGGCTTTCTCACTACCCCAGGTTCAGGTGCTCCTACCTGGGCAGGATCCTTGGGGTGAGTCCCAGGCTTCTCCGGGCCTGGGTGGACAGCCTCTGCTGGGCCAGGAAGGACTGGGCTTGGCTTGAAGATGTGGACCCTTCAGTCAGGCTCTGTTGTTGGAGGGCCACACACTTTAAATAGAAACAGAATCGCTTCATTCCGTAAACGCTGTCTTTGTGACTCATTCTAGACAACATTCATTTCAGATAAACAACATTTTAAAAAGTTGTGTTTGGAAATCAGATACTCATATCAGACTAACACTTTCACTAATAGTGGTGAGTTGATATAGCATATTTTCATATTTATATTTAATAGCATATTTGACTCTTCCTCTAGTGAATCAGCTTTAGTGAAGGTTTGCTCACCATACTGTACCAAGCTGCAATAATGACCTTCTCCTCTTCATCTTGTCTTGACTGTATTCTCTCATCGGACTCCTACAAAGATAGGAACTTCAACAATAAGAATTCTCTGCAATTAAAATGGCATGAGAGTAAGTTATCAGGTGGTTTGTTGTTATATATTTTTAAGACGTTTATGACAACCGGAACACGCGCTCACCTCACGCACCGCCGCCGTGACACACTGTGGGTTCTTGTCCGGGGTCGTCGCCATCAGCACCACCAATCAGACCAATCACAGTACACCCTCTCCCTCGACTCGGACTAAGAACCGACCGGAATCAAAACCCAGCTTGAGTTTTCACCTCACACCCTGTAACACAAACACCACACAGGCTGTGCTTCCCAGCTCCTGGCTGACTGTTCTCTCTTTTCAGTCGAACACGAGGCCCTGGTTTAGTCATTCCAGTTAGAACAATGGAGAGGTGGGCTTTACTGCCCAAGCCAGAGACCGACGGCCCAGGGGTGGCAGTCCTGCTGACAGGGGCACATTCAGGAGTGGGATTTGTTGGTAAGCACTAGACAGCAAGCAGGCTTCATGGTCAACATCAGTCTAGCACCATAGCTAGTGTGGTCAATGTGTATAAATGCTACAAATTATGTAATATGATGGATGGGTGGGGGGGGGGGGGATTTGAGTTGGTTTGGTGTGATTGGTGTCCTGCCAAAAGCATGGAATCTACAGAATGTTCGCTTTTGAGTTGAGAAACGTACTTAAAAGTGACCAGGGCAAATGCATCTGTTTTAAGATGTTTTTCATTGGTTGAGTAGAAGAAAACATAGCAGTGTAGTGAGCAGGAGAGACTGAGAATGAGGTTCCTCTGCATTGAAAACATGAGTGATCAATTTGTTCCCCATTTAATGTTCTTTTAGAACGATTTAGGGACAATTTGGATCCAGAATGAAGAGCTAAAGTAGGGAAGTTGACAATTGTTGATGTTATTGTTTTGGGGGAACTACATTTTTTTTCAGCTAGGTCTGTAGCAGTATGGGGTTTCCAGGTTGAGGTTTTGACCACTGTATGACTGTTTCTATTATCTACAAAGAGAAGCAGTTAACACAAAGGTCAAGCCTGTATCTCTGCACCTGTGTTAATAGGGGGAAATGTGGCTAGAGTTTCCTGTAAGTTTTGGTGTGGGTGTATTTCTTGCTTCATAGAATTCTGTGGTGAGAAAAAAATCTTAGTGAAGGTTTCTCTGGAATTGGGTATTAATTAACAAACCTGTTCACGACCCTTTTATCGTATGAGAGAAACAGTTCTCATTGTGGTTTCTCCATGCGGTTATTAGAGTTTGACTACATCTTGTGTTGTGGGCTTAGTTATCATTTTAAAAGTGTGTGGGAAAAGGGTTCCCATCAGACCAAACAGACAAAATATGTATGAGTAAAAACTCAACTAGCAACTGTTTCATGGAACTGCATCTCTGAAACTTGACAGCATTAACTCTCTCAGGAGGAAGATGGAGCACAGAGATTGAATGAAAAAAACTAAACTAAACAACGGAAAAACACTAGCCTATGCCATCAATTCCAGTTAGCTAGCCTCAGATGAGTGCACATGTTGCGAAACCTTCCTCACACTAATGCGACGACTATATGCACACTGTGAATAACAATGGTAAAAAAAGTGCATACGACAGTTAAAATGAAACGTCTTAGATCACGAGTTCATACTTTCGCTGGCTAGGTTAGAAAATAAATATTGTTAAAAGTAATTGTTTCAGCTCATTGTATGAACACATTGTCTGAACAGGTAGCTCTACACGTAGGCTACTTAGTACATGTAGGTCTAATAATTGTTTTCCCATTCAGGGCAAATTAGTTGTTGTTGTTGTTGTTGTATTTGCGCAGACCTACAAGTTTTTTTTCTTTGTTGTTGCATGCCTAACTTAGTAATCATTTTGGGATTTCGTTTTGAGTAATTTTTGCTACTGTAGCATTGGAGGTTTGTAGCGTTGATTAAACTTGATACTAGAGGGCGCCGCTGAGCTTGTTATTTGTGGTGAGCCATTTGCCTTCAATAATATTTCTAAATCTACATTAGAAAAAACGTGTAAGTTTACTTATATTCTATAATTGACCATTGTAACCTACACCTCTTGGGCACTAATAATTCAACAAGAAAAATATTGAGATTGAGAGGCCCATGGCACAGAAACAGAAACTGACTAAAAGTACAGGCTAGTCAAAGTGAAACAAGTCAAGCCAGTCAGCTATAACACCCATATAATGAGGTAGGATGAAGACAACACATGCAGGGCTGTCAAAAACAAGAAAAATATTCACATACAGGAGAGTATGTGTTTATCCGCTTACGTGCCTGCACGCCTCCCTCTGTGTGTGTGTGTGTGTGTGTGTGTGTGTGTGTGTGTGTGTGTGTGTGTGTGTGTGTGTGTGTGTGTGTGTGTGTGTGTGTGTGCCCACGTCTGGGGCACTCCCCGTCTTGTACACACCCTCGTCCGGGAAGGACTTCCTGTCTACATGGACGACCTGTCTGTCTGGTTCTGTCTGTTGGTCCCACCGTGCGATTGTTGTCTGAGAACAGACAAGAGACTCACTGTATCTGCCTGTCTGTGTATCTGTATATCTGTTCTACAGTCTCTGTTTAGATCTCTTTATCTCCTGTTCTGTCTATTCTAGTATGAATCAGCCTGGACTAATTGGTCGAGGACTGGTTATCAAGATAAACACACAAAGGTGCTTAGACTTGATGTTGTAGTCTGGGCTGCCCTAGTGTGGACTGGGCTGAACTACATGGTGTATGTGATGTTGTTTTTTGTGCTGACTAACTGTTTCTTTGAAGTCTGAGAGTGAAATAGTGTCCTTGGCTTGTGTAACAGCGAGGGGTTAGTTAGAAAAGAGTCTTTGTGTGTGTTTCGAACTTCATGCTTAACCCTTGTGTTATCTTCGGGTCATTCTGACCCATCAGTCATTGTGACCCACCGTCGTATTGCGACAAATTTACCTCATACAAAAACAAAGTGAAGCATTTTCTTTTAACTGTCGGGCTGTCTCAGACCCCCCACATTGGAATGGTTAAAAGAAAATTATTTTCATTTGTTTTTGTATTGGGTAAAATTGGGTAAACACAACAATGGTTCGTTATGAACCTTTGGGTCATGTGACCCGAAGGCAGCACAAGGGTTAAACTAAGAATTTCCTGTTGAATTGCACTCAACAGGTTAGCTTGTGTCTATAGCAGGGGTGTAGTATACTTCATAGGCAGGCATATACCGTATGCCCAAAAGGATTTCCTGTACTTTATGCCTACTATAAAATGAGCAGTGATACATGATTGGGGGGACAACACGGGATAGAGGGGGGGCTTGGTAACTGGATGCCCACTATAAACTCATACCACTCGTCTCGTCTATAGGTTTCCATGTCTAGTTTGTGACTGTGTGTTTGTATGTGAGATGGAGTGTGTGTGTGTACGTGTGTGTGGGCGTGCGTGTGGGTATGTTGGGAGTGGGCAGGAGGCCGCTAATTTTAACCGGTTCCTCTTCAGAATCTCCTCTTTTCTCTTATTTCTTTCCAGTATCACAGATGTGCTTCCTTCCTCAAAATGAAATGGCTGCATCTCCCCTGACCTCCAATTAAAGGCATTTACTGACCTTTAACATGGAATAATGTTATGGGCTAGTCAATGTAGACATGGTTACCACACAAGGCCGTTTGGTCAGCACACAAGCTAACCCCTTCATCTGTCTCTCAGCAGAATGCATTTGAGTTGTCAGTCAAAAATGACTAACAGCATGTTTATGTGTGCATGAGTAAGAAACAGAGAGAGATAAGTAAAGAGAGAGTACGACAACAGCATGAAAACAACTTCTAGACATGAGGTCATTACCATGCTAAACAGGAGGTTTGCAACGACAGGCACTACCAACCCCTCCCCCCCATCTCTCTCTCACCTTCCTACTGCTCCTCCTCTTTTCCCCCTCCCTGCCAGGTCTCAGATTTACTGCCTTGGCAAAGTTACAGGTACACGACGACCTGCCGGGCCCAACCACTCCCAAAGCCTCGGGGGTGGAGGGAGGGAGGCTAGAACACTCAGGGCTCAGCCTGGGCACACGGCATGCCAGCCACTCGAGGACAGGGAAGGAGGGGCACATGTTTACACCTGAAACAGGCGAGCGGGTGGTGTGTTGCCGACCGCAGAGTTCTTTTCGCGGCGACTCTCCTCCTCAACCGCTGTTTATGTCTGAGTTTCAGTGTTCCACGGTGGTCAGTTGGACGTCCTGAAAAGGAAAAAAAAAAAGGTGTGGTCTGAAAACAGAGGTGGAAAACAAACGTTGGCTGTGCCAACATGCACAGGAGAATGGAGTTCACGTCCTTGTCAGAGTGCGTATCAGAGGAGGTTAAATACCTGAAGCACTTCAAGTATGAAAAGTGAGGAAAATAGAATTCAAGGATAGTAGATAGTAGATTCAAAATGTCAGAAATATAACAGATAACAGAGATAAGGAAGGTATGTGAGGTCGGGTTAACGTTTGACTAAGACCGTAGTGGGCGGCAGTCTACACATCCGCCATACTTTGAGACTCGTTGTACAAGCATGACTGGTTAACTACCCATAAGGGAGTCAGACGAGAGAACACAGCCGAGCCCAGATCGAGAGCGACGCACAGTCGAAGAACGACAGATGGGGCGGGGGACTTCTGATGCAGCTGCTCTGAAGAAGGAAGAGGGACAGAGAGAGAGGGGGAAATGGAGAGAGAGAGAGATGTCTACAACCCCTCCCCCCCCCCCCCAAAGTGGTAAAGGATAAAGGATAGAGAGCACCGCAAGGGAGACCCACCCCTCTCCCCCCACAGCTTCTCGTCTCCCCTGGGGTACCTGATAGAAGGAGACAGTAGCGGCTGTCCCTCATCCCCTTTGACCCCCAACCCCCCCCCCCCCCCGCTCCGCACCCTCGACGTGCCCCTGCCCCCATCACCTATGGGCAAAATCCTTTTAGGGACGTGGACTCGGGGGGGGGGGGGGGTGACCTCCCAAAAGGGTGGCGGGCTGGAGGGTGTGTGTGCGTGTGGAGTAACAGTGGAGGGTTTTAACGCCTAAACCCCTGGCTGTCAAAAGCGCATCAGGCCCCATCCTTGGCTTGACAAACTCGTGTTGACAGCCCAGTTTCTTGAAACTTAATGGAACTGCCCATACGATTCTGGAAACAAAAGAATGCTCTTGAGCTAGAATGGGCGTCAAAACGTCTCTTGTATTGATTGCAACCCATCATTTTCTTGGCTGGTCTGGTCTCGACTTGATCTGATTGACACGTGTTCAACAGTGTGATAATAAATAAACATTCCTACCTTGGTTCAACAAAGCAGCAATGAAATTACATTGAGGTAATACGCCCAGAGTGGAAGAATCAAATTGTTCCTATGATTGTTATTTTAATGAATAGAATCAAGGGTGTGGTACACAATAATACACACCTACACGCAGACACAAACACACACACACACACAAACACAGACACCTTCCTGTGTGCTGACATTGCTCAATAAACCTATCCCTAGGTGTGTGTGTGAGAACCTGCCAGACTGGAAGCCTGATGCTAGTGTACAGAAAATCTAGCCCTGCGATTAGAATGGAACAATAGGCTGCTCTTAAGGATCTGGTCACGCGTACACACACACTAACATAAGCTGACATGAACATGAAAACAGTTACACACCCACGCTTACTCGTGCTTCTCCCCTCCCTGTCCCTCATAAACACACACGCACACACACAAGTGATGGCTCACTGCCACGATGAAGCAAACTTCGGTAAATAGCGAATGAGAGATGAGAGGAGAAAGGCAGGGAGGATGTCATACCTCCGTATCAGCCTACATTATTCACCTTGTCAACAGCGGTGCAGCGCGAGACGCACAACTGTAAGTAATGGACTTTGGCGTGCGGATCATCAGCGACGATGACCTCATTCTCCTCCAGAGTTAGAATCTCCCCTCCACCCTTTAAAGGAGCACCATGTGCTTAAGGCTTAACACTGCTGGAAAGATACACACACACACACATATATATACACACACACACACACACACACACATATACAGGTATCCACACACAGACATGGGTGTAGGCTTCCAGTAGACAGACACACAAGCAGTGCGTACCATCATGGCCACCTGTGTGCAGCTGTTGTTGTCTGAGAGCTCCTCATGCAGGTGGTATGGCTAGCAGCCATGCCAAACCCTGGCCCGGCCCTACCAAGCACACCTGGTACCCTACCACAGACAACCACACGGTAACAACTCTCTCCCCCCCCCCCCCCCCCCACACACACACACACCCAAACACACATACCAAAGTCATAGACACACACACAGACAACCATGACTGAACAAGAACAATCTATTCACCCTTCTCCAAACATTTCAAACACACACACCAAATATTCCTCTACCATACACACAGATCCTAACCTCACACCCACACACAAGCTCAAAAGGAAATCTATTGCAATCAGAAACCCCAAATAGATATGCAGCCAAGCTGTGAGGCTACTTTTACCATAGCCACATCCAAACAAACCTAAACAAACCAGACAGTAAAGGCCTAGCCAATGACTACAGTTAACCCCAACAGACAGTACAAACACACAGCAATGAGCCGTGCTTGCTCCAACTGAAATTGTCGTTCTATCCTTGGGTGTTTGGACCGTGTTTTGAAGGGGGGGAGTGGAGTGGGTACATGTGTTTATATCAAGTTTACCCCACTTGATTGGACTGTTTTTTGGGGGTACACTTGATATAAAGTGTATATGTATATCATGTATATCTTGTGTACAAGATATACATGATATACAATTGTACCCCCAAAAAACAGTCCAAACACCCAAGGATAGAACAACAATTTCAAACCGTAGAGTAGACTTGATACACTTGATATAAAGAGAGTACACTTGATATAAAGTGGGGAGTAGATTTGATACACTTGATATAAAGAGAGTACACTTGATATAAAGTAGGGAGTATACTTGATACACTTGATATAAAGGGGGTACACTTGATATAAAGTAGGGAGTATACTTGATACACTTGATATAAAGAGAGTACACTTGATATAAAGTAGGGAGTATACTTGATACACTTGATATAAAGAGAGTACACTTGATATAAAGAGAGTACACTTGATATAAAGAGAGTACACTTGATATAAAGTAGGGAGTATACTTGATACACTTGATATAAAGAGAGTACACTTGATATAAAGAGAGTACACTTGATATAAAGAGAGTACACTTGATATAAAGAGAGTACACTTGATATAAAGAGAGTACACTTGATATAAAGTAGGGAGTATACTTGATACACTTGATATAAAGAGAGTACACTTGATATAAAGAGAGTACACTTGATATAAAGAGAGTACACTTGATATAAAGTAGGGAGTATACTTGATACACTTGATATAAAGGGGGTACACTTGATATAAAGTGGGGAGTAGATTTGATACACTTGATATAAAGAGAGTACACTTGATATAAAGTAGGGAGTATACTTGATACACTTGATATAAAGTGGGTACACATTATATAAAGTGGGGAGTAGAGTTAATAAAGGGGGTACACTTGATATAAAGTGGGGTACCCCCCCTCAACATGTAATTGACATGTTTCCATATCAAGCTCGACCCCCACATGTTTCTGTATAAGGGAGGGGGGGGGGGTTATAAATATGTTTTCCACCTTTGCCGCAGTTTTTTTTCCGTGTCAATACTTGTCTTGTCTTGCTGCTGTTGTTTATCGGCTCAAAAAGGTGATCTCATCTCTTCTTCTTTCTCTCTCTCTCTCTCTCTCTCTCTCTCTCTCTCTCTCTCTCTCTCTCTCTCTCTCTCTCCCCACACAACATTGTATTTATCTGACCAAAATAGCCACCTAAGACTGGAAAAACCCCACTCTAGACCAACAACCTCCAAAATAGGCCAAGTTTCCTAAGCTCTTCTGCCTGTTTGCCTGCCTGTGTCTCTGTCTGTCTGTCTGTCTGTCTGCACGCCTTCCTGCCTTCCTGCCTGCCTGCCTGCCTGCCTGCCTGCCTGCCTACCTACTTGTCTGTCATTCTCTATGCCTGCCTACTTGGCGGACTGCCTGTCTCAGAAATCACGGCCTTTTAGATTTATTAGCGAAGACAAAACAAATAGATACATAATATGCAGATCTGACATTGTGCAAAACACATACAAATTACTTTGTTTAACACATCATCCACAACACCACACGTATTATCAATAACTTTTACTTTGGACAGAGAAGCGTTGCTTACTTTCTGTCTGACTGGTTTTCTCAACCCACTCGAGACTCCAGGCGATAATTAAAGCTGTACTCCCGGAGGCAGACTACACACATTCACACAGACAGACATTAACCCGCCACCTGACCCTGCTCCTGGAAGAAGGGGGAAAAAACTGAATAAAAACACATCCCATTTCCCGTAAAACCGGGAAAGGGGGGTGTGAGTCACCGTAGCACTTCTTTTAAGGGGCGCTTTTTTCGTCTCGTTCGGCCGTCTTTGAATATCTGCGCGGTGCTTTAAACTTCCCTCATCCGCTCTGGGAAAGAGTCAGCGGACTGTTTCCTGCCGTCATCCCCGTCTGACAAGAAGCATGTCTGTCAACTGCCGTCGCTCTTTTTGGTGCGGCGTGTCCGCGATAAGATAAATCACCGCTTTAAGCACACTTGAAAGATAAGATTGCCTATACTAACGTGCATCGTGAGGGGACGAGGTTGAGAAATAAGAGAAAAAATATTACACGCACCCATGCATACTTGGACAAACACACTGGCTCAGCCCAATTTTTGGTTAGAATTAGCATTTGTAGTTGAACAGTCTCACGCAGTCACACACATCAAGGCGGCCACATCAATCCCCAGTAGACCCATGCACAGAATTGTTAGTTTTGAAATCGTTTCCACAATGGAGGTTTTGAGTGGGTTGGCTTTCCAATTACAGATAAAAAATTGAGGCTACGGTATATTTTCATGCAGACTTGTACAGTTTTTCTCAATTGCTAAAACACTAAAACTGAGCTCATGTAGCTAATTGTGCCTGTCTGTTGTCAAT
The DNA here is from genome assembly GCF_963692335.1 of Osmerus eperlanus. Lineage (NCBI taxonomy): Eukaryota > Metazoa > Chordata > Actinopteri > Osmeriformes > Osmeridae > Osmerus > Osmerus eperlanus. The sequence continues at coordinate 7,560,722 of NC_085039.1, read as the reverse complement.
ACCTTAAACCATTTCACATGGTAAAACAAATTTGCAGATCTCACTTAAAATTTTCAGCAAAACTCTAAACACATTTTTCATTTTTAAAACACATTCTGCACTAATGCACATGTCATCCATACTGGTACACACAAATGGCAACAATCAAATACAAATAGAGAAAACATGTCATTGACTAAACACAACCACTCAAAATTGATTTCACTTGTTTAAAATGATGTGACACAACCAATATAAGCCAGTTCAGAGAGCAAACAGGTTGTTGAAGGTGGGAAAATATTGCTTGTGATGTCGACAAAGTGCTCTGGCCTAACCCAGCCCAAAGTCAAGAAGAAGCACATTGATCACATGTTTACTTCTTTGATTTTTGTCCCTTTTACAGTAGTATTGTATACTGTAGTAGCCTACAGTGCATTGTATATTCTGCATTTCTGTATACTGTACAATGAACAAATTGTATGGCCCTGAACATTGTACTTTCCATTTGTTACAGTAACAGTACTGACTGCTCAATAGATTTTGACTGGTTGCAGGTTCATATCAACAAAGAACAAGAGTGAGTAGTGAGATGCAGGGTACAGTACTGTATAGGGGTACAAAGAGGAGAAAGAACAAAACAATTGCAAAGAGCAAAGCAGAGTAGTAATTTCTGATACATTTTGAGCTACTATGATAGAACATGTTTTTGTTCATCAAAAGACAATGACGGATAAATATGAAATTGAGATTACGTAAAAATCTTCTCTCTGAGAACTATATGTTTTGAACAATGTGTTTTCTATTTTTTGATTTTGATCACTTTGTTTATGATTTGAGAGCAATGTTTGATTTTGAGCACAGGTAAATCAGTTTTGAGGCAAATGTTTCATTTTGCAAGAGGATTCAGAGGTTTTGTAAATAGTGCTTGAAGATGAGGTTTTGTGTTTACAGTTTTGAAAAAATGGGTGACTGTTTCAAGAAATGTGTTTTAGCAATTGTGAAAAACTGTAATGTCAACTGCCCCCGGCTTGGCTGGATTCTTTCAGCAGTGGACGAGTGTGCAGGTTTTGCACGACCACGGTACAGAGACACAATGCCTCATGTTAATGAAGATCTTAACAGGTTCACCACCATTTGAACATAATCAGAAAGTTGGGAGAGCTCGAACAGACGTACATCAAGGTCAGGGAATTGTTTCTAAACTGCAGTACTTTGATGTCACCATAATGACTTAATACAAAAAGTTGGTAGTCACCATACTACACATTGTGATTTATAGTCAAGTCTGTGTGTGTTTGTATGATGTTATATTTGTTTTATAGATAACCTCATGATTCTTTGAATCCAGATGTATCCAAAGAATAAAGGGGAGGTAAGAGACAACTTTGGATGCATTTGCAGGAAGATGAGTGTATCTGAGTAGAAAGGTCTCAGGCAACTGGATGGCTGATTGGAAAGAAAGATACATAGAATTACACCCAGCACAGAAACTCATTAAGATCAAGTAACTTTCAAAACTTTTTTTCCGTCTGTCCCTGTTGAAAATGCTTATGTTTTTTTGTTCAACGATTTATTAAATAGTATTTTTTTTTTCTCACATTATTATTGTGCCACAGTGGCACATAATACCAACTGGGACGATTTTAAAAAGTATACTTCTACTTGAGACATCTCTTGAGTCTATTGGCTGTTAACACAATATGGTAAGCAATATAGCAGTACATAGGTTAGGAAAATGATGTTATACAACGGCAGTTTAGCATAATATTTATTATAAATATTAAATATTACCAAGAGTTTCACATTTTCACGAAACCCCTAAAAAGTTGCGTATTGAAATATATTTTATTTTCTTGAAAGATCCTCTACCTTGTTCCCTCAGGCTAGTTGCTCAAGATGGAACCCTAAAATTATGGAACAATAATTTTTCTCCCCCTGAGCACCCTGCAGGCAGATGCCTGAGTCACTGACAGCAGCGCCTTGTACAATCCCCACACTAGTCAGCAAGTCAAGCAAGCTGACAGACAGTTAAACAGTCAGTCAACAAGCCTGTCAGTTGAGCAGCCACACAGTCAGTCAACCGTTGGTTGGTTAAGGGACTAACTACCTGGAGCTAGATAGAGCTAGATCCCTTGAGCAGCCAGCCAACCAGTTCATCAACATGTTAGTGGGTTACGTTATTCAGCGGTCCACCAACCAGCCAGCCAGTCACCCAGCCAGCCAGTCAGCCAGTGAGTCAACCAGTCAGTCTGTGAACTAGCTAGTCAGTCAGGTTCTGTTAGGTCTGGGTTTTATTAGGACACTGTACAGCTGAGGTTGAATCAGAGAATGGGCTTCCTTAGGTGGCTCAAACCGCTTCAAGTATCTGTTCTTAATCAACACCAGGATCAGAGTGTGATTCATGTCTCAATGTGTCCATCACAATTAAATCAAATTCAATTACATTAAGATTCAGGAATGGTTCGCATCCTTTTTTTTTATGGGAGCGCGGAGGTGAAAAGAATGGGCAGCCTATTTCATGCTCTCTTCACCCTCAGCACCCCGTGGTTATCGAATGTATCTATTTTCCCAGTCTGTGTGTTCCAGTGCGCTTACTGTTATTTTTTTGCAACACCTTTATCGACTCGCTGCTTTCTTGTTTCCCTTGGCCTGTTACTATTTAATGACCAAATCCACAGCTTCCATTCTGACTTATTTGTTATATATACAGCCTACTTCAAGCCATATAGAGTCCAGGCACAGCTGTACAGACATGTGTTTAAACAGAGGAAGTTGAAGATACGTCAGTAGACACATTCTCCCCCTATGAGAGTGAAGAGTCATACATGTTGGTACAGCTCCCCTCTCTCTCCCTCTTGCTGTTCACACACATACACACAAACACACAAACACACACACACACAGTCTACTTCAGTGCCTAGCCATGCACCCAGGGGGACAAGTTGTGACTCAGAGCGACTCATGCATACACACACTCATATTCAAAAATCTCTTACACACACACACATACTCCCCCCCCCCCAAAAAAAAAAACAACCTCAAACACACGGACATTCACACACAGACTTGTTCCCTCCCTCCCCCCACCACCGCACACACACACACTGCCAAATGGCAAACAGATAAACAGAAAACGGTTTTGATGAGTTGCAGCTCTCCGTGTTCCTCCGGTTTGCATTCAGATATAGGTGACCCCTTTGAGAGTCTGGGGTGGGTGTGGGGATGTCTTTTAAGAAGTGGAGAGGGAAAGCGGTACTCATTTCTCACCCTATTGAAGGTGGGGGGTGTGGGGCAGGAGGGGGTGTGGTGGTGGTGGGGTGAAGTTTCCAGTTCAGGTGCCAAAGGACCCCCCCCCCCCTTCTAGTATATCTTCTTGTGGGAGATTGGCTAACCACTCATCACAAACTGCACGATGTCATCGGCCCCTTACGTTTGATTTTAATGCCAAGAAAACAACTCACGCAGCCTATAAAATGCCGTTGCTAACAGTGAGGGGGACAAAACAAACAAACAGTTACCCATTAAAGTCTTGTATTATTTAGTCTTGTGGTAAATCCTTGGAAAAACCATCTTTTTCTCCAAATGACTTCTATAAGATACGAAGTAGCTTACACCTTGTTGTATGGCGAGTTGCCTGTTTCAATATAGCAACATATAGCAACAGCGATTCAGTTACCCTTAATTTACCAAGCTGCTTGGAGGTCAAATCAATCAACAGTACATATGAAGGGGCTTTGGTCAATGGATTCTTTCCATTTCTTCATGTTTTCCATAGAGCGGAAAAGGAGGGAATGTTCTCGGAGCATATTCATACAAGTTTAGACGAGAGCTGGGAGAGAGAATGTCGAGACCAAGAGAGTGGGAAAGCAAAGAGGGAAGGAGAGGGTGAAGGGGAACGAGGGAAACATCAAGCCGAGGCAGAGAGAAAGAAAGAAATTCAGAAAAAGGGGAGAGAAAAGAGACAGAAGGAATGATTAGAGATTGAAGACCAGAAGAGAGACGGAGAGACGGAGAGAGAGGTGGAAAGTGTGGGTAGGCAGAGGAGGGTAGAAGGAGACCATGAGGAGAGAGAGAGGACAGATTGATGTGTCGTAGCTTTGGGGGGATGGCGGGGGGTGTTACAGCTGGTCTGTGTGAACAAATGCCTGCGTCAGTAGAGCTATTCCAAGATACACACACACACACACACCCATGTACACCCCCTTCACTTTCTGTGCGTAGAGTCTAATTTCAGACTGAGGAATATATGCAAGTCTTGATCTTTCCGATGGGTTTGGGTTTGACTTTTCATCAACCCCTCGCAATTTCTCCTGCGTCGATATGATTGGCTTTTGGTTGTTTCCGTGACAACAGTTCTATATTAGTCGTTCGGGGTATGGGGATCGAGCTGAAAGCTGCGTCACTAAGATGAACAAGACCTCACAGGTGTCAGGAGGCTACTGCTGTCCGAAAAGGTGTGCCAAAACACAAATCCGCTGATACCTTTTATTATGATGCCACATTTAAATGATCCACTGTACAGTTATATATTTGTTTATTGAACAAAATAAACGTTGAAATACAACCCAAACTTGTACTGTAACCTTTTTCAGGAATCCCTTGCTCTTAAACACACACCTACCTAATGAAATTACGTCATTCATTCAAGTGGTTTGGGGTCATGTGGGCCATTTTCAGGAACCTTACCTGTTGCTATCATCTGGTACGACAGTTTTTATATAATTTGTAAGATTTACTGATTGCTTAACGCCTGTAGCATGATTGACGTCATATTGAGGCATTAGGTAGAAAACAGCTAATGATGAATAAACTGATTTGACTGATACTGATACTGCCTGATCGTTGAGATCCCTGGCTCAGTGGAATTTGTGATGTCACTTACGGTTGGTCTCGCACACACACATTTACAATCACACACACTATTTCATCTGTAAAGACTTGATAATGAGCATCACAAGGTGCTATATTTGACACCGTTTGGTACAAATTGCAATTTCAGTTTTTTGCAAGTTTGCATAAGTGTTTAATTTTGTGTTATTCCATGTTGTTGTGAAAAGATAATGTTTGAGTCATGTTCACGTGGCATGCATTCACATGTATTTTGCATGAACATATATATGTTCATATAACATACAAGTGCACACACAAACACACACACACAAACACACACACACCAATGCACAATTGCCACCCCCGCACAAGAGTGATCACTACAGGAAATCTAGCATTTCCTGCTGCATTTCACACAGGAAGTGAGGTTTGTGGCTCGTTGTGTTTCAGCGAATTATGAATGAGTGACACATCCAATGTGGGGGGAAAGGGCTACAAAACAATAGGAGGAATACCAATAAAAAATCATTTAATACATGATATTGGGGCGGAATGTTTGGCACAATTTGGCACAGCAGGTGGACAGTAAGCCTGAGTGATAATAGTGGTACTGATGCTGTGGTCACATAAAGTCACTGTGCAGTTCAATCAACAGCAACTGAGAGGCCATTGGCTGAGAGAGTAGTTGAGGGGGGGCATGGCTATTGCCTCCTTATCCACCACACACACACACACACACACACACACACTCCTTATCCACCACACACACACCACCACCCCCCTCCCCCCCTCGACATTGACTCTTAAATTACTTGTGAACCTCTCCACAACATGTCTATAACACTACACAGGTTCTTGCTAGGCCTTGTTGCTGTCCCATGGCTTGTCTCGATGGCTCGGGGGTATTTGCCTTGCTGCTTCAGAACACAAGGGATGGAAGTTTGTCGTGATCGTGAGTGTTTGTGGCACCAGTGGGCATAGAGTGGCACAGGTTACATGGTGGTTGAGGTG